>NC_056737.1:913628528-913833528 GCF_019279795.1 Protopterus annectens
GGGACATGTGACTGGTTATGACCAATATGCCTCTGTCCACAGCAGGACATCACCCTATATCATTCAGGGTATCCTTGTGTATGAATCACTCTGTGTGTGTCCACCTGTGTCTCTCTCTCTATCTCTGTCTGTCTCTGTCTTCCCCACAGCTATGTGTGTGTATGCTTAACATATTGTTATCTGTTGCCCATATATATGTCTGAGTATCACATGCAACAGATGCAGATATATCACATATTTGCCACCTACAGCTAGCTGAGGGTATTCCTGTCTGCTGGGCGTGTGTAGGGACAGTTAAGGTATACATAGCTGTCTGTATGCAAAGACATATATGCACAATGCAGTTATATAGTCCGATGTATGTTCTCACATGGCCTGTGATTCTCTAAGTGTAGGAGCATGCCCAGTGTGACCTTCTATAGTGAGAGTGGGACTCCAGTCCAGAGGCAGGTGTACTCCAGTCCGGGGTTTTGTGTGCTACAGCCATACCTCTCAAAAGTAAGTAGGACTTTCCTAGAGGTACTGGGTTTGTTTTAGCAGACATTTTCTGACATATCTGAAGTCTGATACTGCAATGTATTGTGTCATTACCTAGTGACAGACATCCTCAGATCATCACACTGCTTCACCAGAGGAATACAAGATGTATGATGCACAGACCAATATTATCAGCCCGACTATATACATTCTTGCCCAAAATTGCCAATTGAAAGGTGTGGCTGCAGCCAGTTGACTGATGAAGCTGTGTAAACAGTCCAGCAACTTGGTGATATACTGGCTGGGGATCTTCTGCTTGGTGGTATTCTTCTTACCTGAAATGTGATATCCTGGTGTGGTCATTCCTCTCAACTGTACATTTTTGGCAGCTTGTCCAGGTGTTTGTCTAGATGTTTCATCCAGTCTACATAAACTTGTGTTTTTATGGCAAGTTAGTTGCATATAATTGAAGACTGACGTTAAAAAATAACGACATACATTAGTGTTTCAGACTTCTTAAACTTCGGACAATTCTTGCTAATGCAAAACCCCTTATCCTACCAACTTTCTCAGTATGGAAATGAAATATTTACAACACATGCTTATCATTGTGCCTTTGTCCCACTTATATTTATGACCTTGTCCAGATGTCTTCCTGTCAGAGGTTTGGAGGTATGGGTGTGGGTATGGAGTGCATTCTACTGTGCAGAACTGTCCATTATATGTGTAGTCAGTGGCAGAGCAGTACAGAGTAATGTGGTGAACCTCTGACAGACAGTTGTGTATAGGTTGATAGGTTGCTGTGACATTAGTAGGGTATTGGCCCTGAAGCCCTTATAACCCACGCAGATGAGAGTGTAACCCATGTTTGGTACAACACAGAGCCCCTGTAGAGCAGGCACACAGGTGGGATCACAGGACTGTATTTTGTGTTTCCCATGCAGTTATACAGGAAGCACATCACTAGGAGTATTGAGGCACTTGGCTTGCTGTTGACAGGTAGTGTATTCAACAGAGGGGGGAGTGTGTGGTACACATATCTGTCACACCAACAAGTTGTACTGATATCACAGCCCAGGTTGATGCTGTGCCTAGAGGTTGATGGAGTGGGCCTTGAGTTCCAGATGTGCAACAGTCCCATCAAGGCAGGGTCTGTATTGCTTTGTATGCCAGATAGGGGTCACCTCAGTAGAGTCTGTATGGAACAGGGTAGAGGGACAGTGCTGTTAGCCTATCTGTATAGGTTAGGTGTTTGGGGTTTGTGGTAAGGCCTCAGTGATTGCAAGACCCTAGTGTGTGGAGTCTACATGGTCTATGGTGTGTAGGTTTGTGGAGTTCTCATGTGATTTTGCCTCTGAGGTGTCCATTGTTTGGGTTCTGTTTTGTTGCCAACCTCCATTTACATGGGTGTGTGTTGTGCATTTTCAGTTGATGTTTACTGACTCCTTAAACTGCATGGCACCTATGTTATTGCACAATTTATTCTGGTGTGCACATTCTCCATTTGTCTGGCCAGTGGTTCCCCTTCCCCTTATGTGTGTCTCTTTGTCCATTTGTAGTCCAGTCACAGGCTTTGGCCACAATTGCTGCTGTTATGTAGTTGCAATTCTGATGTGAGCAGGGTACATGCAGTTACATCACACACAGGTCTGTGGACTTCACACCTCTGAATGTACCTATTTAGCAGGTTGTCCATCACTGCACCACTCCATTTGCCGTGGTCCTTAGACAGTTTGTGTTGCTATATGTTATTATGAGGCTACATGTGGGACTAGTTGTCATACCATCACAGACTGATATCTGCACAGGCCAAAATATGACAGTCAGACTATGGACAACACATGGGGACAGGGTGTTAATAATGTTCTGCCAAACATAGACAGTTGGGAGACCGGTTTGGCAATTGCTTGTTTGCTCTTATGGGTTTGACGTCTGCTTCCCCACTGTCTACCATTGCTGTTTTGACATGACCCTTTCTTGTTTTGCAAATAGTTGGCAGGCAAATGCAATGTTAGGACAAGCAGAACAGATATATAAGGCATACTTGAGCTCCTTCTTTGACACCCTGTGTCATTCTAGGGGTATGGCTGTTGGACAGTGACATGTTGTCAGAGCTGGCACAGAAAGGTGGCAACCTTTTATACACTGGCAGTACACTGACCTTCAGGTACCTGCCATCCTACTAGGCACCATACCTCTCAACTTCTGAGAGCCAGACATCTGGACAAAGCCATAAGTGATTGGAGGACAGACACCTAAATATAGGGACCATGTTTAAGTACTGGCCTTACAAACCTAGAAAGGTGATTCAGTAACAAGGTTTGCATTAGCATGCATGTTTCTATAGGGTATGAGGTCTGACACTACAATATGTCATTATTTTCTGACCTTAGTATTACATGAATTGCCATTGAATTGTCAGACAACCACTATTTCATGTTATACAGACCACAATTATGATGCAAACCTCTGGACATTCTGCAATAGGTCTGTATAGTTGAGAGGTGTGGTAGGCACTGTGTAAGTTACTCCAAGTTGTGTACTGCCCATATGTGTGTCCCCCTGTCCATGACCTGAACAGCTTTCCTGCATTAACAGCTATTGACATCTGGACAGTGTGTACAACTCCTAGCATAGGTGTAGCTGACATGCAGAATACTTGGCACTGCAGTTCTTGGAACATGGCCCTGTCAAAGACAGCACTGTACTTAGTCCACTGCAATACAACAGTTGGGAGAAAGTGCTCACCGCATCCTGACAGTATTAACCACACATGTACATAGGTCATTGACCTCTGCATATTGTGGACATGCGACAAGTTATCATGTTGATTGGGACAGCACTGGCAATGTGTGCTCTGCTGCTATTTCCCTGCAAGCATACATGTCACTGCATTTCTATGGGAATATGGGTGTGCAGTGTTGGGGTTACATTAGTCAACTGTACACATTTGCACAGACTGTGCTGATGTTTGCTTTACATTTTGGTTCCATTTAGCATAGTCTTGTGCCCTGCTTTGGAGACTAGAGGCATATCAATAAAGACCACAGGTCAGATTGTAGTGGCATATATTTGAATTTTAGACTTCTTACCCTTCAGAGCCTTACTGCAACTGCAAGACCTGTTGTGCTATCACTGTGTAAGTTTTGTAGGGGGGGATTTCATCATTGTTGCCATTTGTGGGTCTTTGCCAGACATTTCTTTATGGTTTTCTACAGCTGACTTGCTGGGTGAGGCTGAGAGGTGAGTATGGGACCCCCACACTGACATCCATGCCTGTGACCTAGAACCCACCAGTTAGTTGGCCCCCCACATATACTGCAGTGGGATTTGTCACCTTGAGTACTACTGCATAGTGTGGGGAGGCCAGTATTGGGCAAACATTTCCTGGTGTCCCACATACCTGTCAGTTGTCTGCTGCTATCCCAGTAGGCCACCCCATTCCTTTGCATTCATGCAGCAATACCATAGATATGCTACTAGAACGTACATTCATTTATTGTTAAGAAGACTGACTTACCTTGTGTCTGCAGCAGTTGTGAGGATGGTGCTTGAGGGCTGCCTATGTCGTATGTATGCAGTACACTGCCTATACATGGTAACATACAGGTAGTGTGATGTGTGTGGCATCCATTTTACTGTGTATGCAAGTTGGAGAGAGGTGTCAGTCCCTGGGTCCCTACAGTGTCAGTGTGTGTGCTATGCATTGCCTTTTTGCCAAGGCCAGGGCATACTGGGCACTCCTCCATCTGCCTACAGGAACTGACACAGGGGGTTCCTCCTCCGAGTCCCTCTGTGCCTGTGGGGACCTTGGCAATGGTGGGGAAGCTGTGTGGCCCTTCCCCATGCTGTTCCTGCTGCAGCTATTTCTGCAGGATCATATTGTGTAGTATGGCACATACTATGAAAATGTGTGTACATGTGGCTGGAGAGTACTGCAGGGCTCCACCAGATATGTCAAGCTAGTGGAACCGTGACTTGAGCATCCCAAACACATGCTCTATAATGGTTCTGGTTTGTGCCTGTGCCTCATTATGGTGTTCTTGAGTCGGTGTGTGTGCATTTCTGATGGGTGTCATCATCCACGGCTAAAGTGCATAGCCAGCATCATCCATCAGATGGGAATACTGGATGTCCCCACTGGCAAATCCCTGGTACAGCTGTGAGGAATGCTAGATGTGGGAGTCATGATAGCTTTCAGAGCTGCCAGCACACACATTAATGATAATGCCCTGGGTATTGCACATGACCTGGCAGCTGATGGAGAGAAAGTCCTTACAGTTTAGGTAGACCTTACCCTGTTCACTGGATGGTGCTTTGATGTGGATGTGCGTGCCGTCTATGGCACCCAGTACCTCCGGGTAGTCTGCTACATGGTGTAAGAGGCACATATTGCTGGTCCCTCCTCACGGGTGCTGGAGAAGTAAATGTGCTCACTGGCATGTGGTAGCATGGCATCCAGGAACTGGTGGAGTACCCTGGATGCAGACACTTGTGAGACCTCCATGATGTCCCCAGTAGGTCTTTGGAAAGTACCTGTACCTAGTATTCTTAAGGCTACACATACCTTGTCATCCACTGGTTTGGGTTCCCCTCTGTTGGCTCTGGGTCTGAGGTGAGGTCAGCACAGCTCGATGAGTTGCTGAAGTATGTCCCTGTCCACCCTGTAGCGCTCTACTGTCTCCAGATCATGTAGCCCCTGGTAGGTTACCCTGGGTCTGAACACTCTTCTCCTCCTCCTCAGTCTGGAGCGGTTGCCAGCATTATCCTCCTCATCACTCTCAGCCTCTAGCACATACTTTCGTATCAAAGCAACAGCAGCCCCTAACATTTGGTCAGTTAAAATTCCCCCAAGTGTGTATACCAATGGTGCAGAGTTTGTGGGAAAAAAACAGACTGAAAGGTGTTTGCACAGTTTATACTGTTGTGCTGCAGATGCTGCCTGTATGATTGGCTGGCTATGATACATTCCACCTGCCTGCTATATTATTTGTACTTGATTGCTTTTATTCTGCTATTTCTGTTTTGTTTTTTTTCCCTTCCCATTTCTGCCCCTTTAAGCCCCGAGGCACGCCGCGCAAACCCAGTGCCCAAATGTAAACAGTTCTGTTATTTCCATTTTTTTTTTGTTTTGTTTTAAACCCGATGCATGCCGCTCAAACTCGTTTAGCTAAAGTAAACACTTTGCAGCAGAAATGGCCCTCCCCTGGATGTGAACATGCTCTTCATTTCATGGAATAAGTCAATACAGCCTCAGACACACCCCTTGCTTAGCTATGCCTAGCTAAGTTCATTTGAGAGCTGTGGAACTCCAGTGTGCTTGCCCCAAGCATGACACACCCCCTTTTCATGTCAGCTGGTTCTCCTGCATACACCACTGCCTTATAGCTCCTACACGGTTAGGTGCAGCCAGAGAATGGTCTCCCATTTAGTGATTCAGTAAAACTTGGTCATTTACATACCCCACTGACTTAGTCCCTTGTTACACCACTACACCAGAGCTTTTCTCCTTAGCAACCAGTGTTACCTGTTATTGTTTTGATTCTGCATGTCATACACTATACTGGCAAACTGCAGATTTCACTTAAAATTGTCTTTTCACATTTTTTTTGGCACAATCCCATTTGCGCTATGCTTAAACAGCGGCCAAAAACAAACTTTGATTTTCATATTTTTGTTTTATTTTGAGCTGTCATGCCTCCATTTTGATTTTTGCAGAAATGTACTTGGTTAATAACTGAATACATTTCTGCACCTCACACTGTTCTGGCACGGATGCCTGTTTGTTTACTGAATCACTAATTCACCTCATTTGCATGTTTTTCACCAGCAAATGAGGTAGATAGCATTATTCAGTGGTGTCCGTACCAGAATAGTGCTGACAGGCTCATGTACGCTCCCAACCTTGTTTACTGGATCGCTCGGCAGCTATATGCCATGCAGGAGCTGCTGCACTATTCCTGCATGTGAAATTTTGTTTATTGAATCCCTGGGAATATATACATATATATTATATACACACACATATATATATATATATATATATATATATATATATATATATATATATATATATATATATATATATATATATATATATATATATATATATATATATATAGATATATATAGATATATACACATAGGTACGTATATATCTATCTACATATATATATATATATATATATATATATATATATATATATATATGGATATAGCTATAGATATAGATATAGATACCACAAAGAAAACTGGTACTTAACCATGCACCGTTTACAAGTTCAGTTGAGACTTCAGAGTAACCGAGCACTTATAACTTGTTTAGAAATCTAAACTTCCTTATTGAAAAACACATACAGGAACACTTTTGCCCTTAAAACAGCTTTGTCAAATCTCTGTGAGCAAGAAAGTGTCTGGCTGAAAATCCTAAAGAAAATCAGGAAAAAAAACATGCACTGTAGATAAGCTCATTTGAGACTTCAGAGTAATCATGCAATTAGAACTTGTTTAGAAATCAAAACTTTTTATTTTTATTTAACATTTGTTGACCGGGAATGTCCGACTAGGTTCCACAGCTTCTTTATTGAAAAACAAATAAATGAGTGCTTTTGCCCTTAAAAGAACTTCACAAGTACCAGTTTTCCCTGTGGTGTATTGTTTTCCTTATGGGAGGGAGACTTCTTACCCCCCTCCCCCCAATGGCTGGAAAACTATTATGCCTCACTGTATGGATCTGTGCTTTAAATGTATATATGGTAGAGTGGCATATAGGATAGCATTATCACCGCATGCAAGAGATTCTCTGGTTCAATTCTCGGCAGGGGTGCCTTCTATGTGGCATCTGGATGCCCTCCTTTTTTTTGCTTGGGTTTCCTCCAGGTGGTTCGGTTTCCTCCCAAATTGCAAAGACGTACAGTAGGTGGATTGGACATTCTAAATAGGCCACAGGTGTGAATGTATGGTGTGGAAAAAACACAGTGGCAGGGCTAGCCATCTGGCAGTAAACCTTGGCTCTAGATGATTGTCACTGGTCAAGTGACACCCTAACCCCATATGTAAAGATGTGGAAAAAAAGGGGTTGTGGATGGATATGTGTGTGTGTGTGTGTGTGTGTGTGTGTGTGTGTGTGAATGCCAAACTCAAACATGTTAATATTGGGTAATAATATTGTTGGGCAGTTAATAAAGTATTTGTAAACTTTGTTAATCATATGAAGCAGACTGAAATAAAAAACCTTCTTGGTATATCTTACAAAATCAGCAGAAAATACAATTAATTAGTGGATAGAACCTCCAGTTCTACAAATACCACCACACATTTTGTGCATGTCAGAACACATTATTCATTCATTCAGAACAGTTAATGTTCAGACAAGGAAACAAAAAGTGATCATTTTCTGTGTGTGGGTTGTTGGGAATTGGTATGATAACAATGTCTTCTTATCTTCTTACTGTACTCAGATGCTTTAATAGAACATTTCAGTAAAACATGTAACCATGATGCTGGAAAAGTATGTCCAAAAGGTAAGAAGACAATGATATTCATATTTATCCTGTTTTCTTTTTTTTTTAGCAAAAGGAACATGAAATTATATCTGAAGTTGTACCTTTAATGTATTGTATGACTGAAGCTTAGAACATTATTGTAAACAGAAGGAAAACAAGGAGATAAAGAGGAGGAGCAAGAGAAAGCTGTCCTTCACAGCAGTGTTCTGGATAGATAACTTAAGGAAAGGTGTAGGGAAATGTACAGTACATAACAACACAAAGCTCGACAAACTGAACAAGAAAACAAATATCAGGTATCCATTGTATCACCATTATGGCACCTCTCCTCTTTTCTATCTACATTAACAAACTCATTTTTGACGTATCCCATCATCCTCTCCTGCTTTTTCCTGATGACATGATCCTGTTCTGCTTCATCTATTCTTACTCAACTGAACTCGAACTTCAGGCTGATATTCCTGCCCTTATTCAGAGGGTCAGTAAAAAAAATTATTGCTTAACTCTTCTGAAACAAAAAAAAAAACAAAATTCTTTTTGGTACAAGGCAAAAGTTCACTCAGGTTCATAGGTAAGTACTAGGCTAGCTGCCCTTGTGGGCCATCTGAAACCTAGCCAATATCCTGTTTTGTGCTCAAAATAACCTATCCTATTTTGTTATAGACTCACCTTATCCATCCCATTGTTGATTATTATATATTACCCCTTCTTCCTGTCTTCCTGACAGGTCTTCCTGAGCAAGATTCTGATGAAGTCTCGCGATACGAGATGAAAGCGCGCTCAATCTGTGTGTTTTATGTGGAAATAAAGAGCTTTGGTTCTACTTTGTAAGAGTTCGCCTTTCTATAGTACTGTGGTATTGGAGGACAACCTTTATTGTGCCAAACAGTGGACTTGCATTTTCATGTTGGTATAAATGATTGGGATCATACCATAGATAATTTGAGGGCACTCATGCATGGGATAAAGCATTTAGGAGCTGCATCTGTCCTTTAGTAGTATAGGGGGCAGTCTCTGGAGTAAATTTTCTGTTTCCCACCATTTGATCTAAGTTGCACTTGAAAATGGACTGAGATTAACTTTGTTTTATGTGGCTGGGGTGTCTGTTCTCCAGCAACTTTATCCTCTGCAAAATAAATCAGTCCCTCCATACCATTCTGTTGATGTTGGAGAAAGGGTATTTTTGATGCTATTTGACTTGCTGATGTGTAGTACATCCATCACTAGTGGGTCGGAGGATGCTTTTAATGCCAAACTCAGGTCACCTCTTAGCAGTCTGTAATATTCCAACTATAGTGACATGGCTTTGAGATGGTCCATGTAGAACATGTTGTTTAGACCTTGTAATCTTTATTAAGGTATCTCTGTGGGCTTCTATTTGTTGTGTGTGTCTGGACATATACATTCCAAAGGGGGTATTATATTCAATGATAGGCCTAATGAGGGCTGAGTAAAGGGACAGAATGACATCCTGAGATCTAGACAAAATCCCTTTGTTTATAAGCTGTGTGATATAGACGGACTTTCTTACAGCAACAGACAAATGTTGGTCAAAAGTTATGTCACTGTTCACACAAGGTCCCAAATCATGAACAACTGGGTCAACTTTTGAGGGCATATTGTCAGTGTGGTAGTTCCCTGGGGTCGATGACTTCCCAAAGGATACAATAATGCATTTTTGGCACTTAGTTTCAGACCGTGATTTCGGGCAGCCGCAGTGGTGCAGCAGTTAGCATTGCCGCCTCACAGCAAGAGGTTCTCCAGTTCAATTCTCGGATGGGGTGCCTTCTGTGCGGAGTCTGCATGTCCTCCCTGTGGTCACGTGGGTTTCCTCCAGGTGCTCCATGAATGAAGAACAGCTACAGATTGTGTTTAAAAGATCCTAAAACTTTGAGCCATTGGGATCATTGTTCTTTCCAAGTCATTAGAAAAATGCAATCAGACAGGTTTAGTCTCAGTAATTTGTCATAATTTCATATGTATCCTTTATTTTAACTGGTGTGGTTATAAATGTTTTTAAAACAGTTTCACACTTTAAGGCTTTTTCAGCTAAAGTGCTAGCCTTTAGAATTCATTTGGAATAAAGCATATGATATCACACTAGAGCAGTTTACCTGTTTTTTTTTCGTCAGCATACATGATGTCTTCATACCCAGCTTCAGATTTCCTTGTATTAAGTTACCAAACATCTGCTTTGCATACATCATTGGTAAGAAAATCTGACTTTCAAGGGTTGACAGTTGCACAGACATCTGTTACTCTGGTGTCACCTCCCCATTTTCTGCTCTTCTGCCATCCATTGATCAAGTGTGGATCCTGACTCTTTTTTAATTGGTTGGTTCCCCTGCTTAGACAACTTTTTTCCCTCCTACTTGACCCCCCCCCCCCTCGGTTTAGTCAGATCCTGCCTTCACCACCTGCTTTCTTATTAAGATTTTTCATACCTGTTTTGTAATTATTGTATCCTAGACACAATCACTGTTCTAAGAAGACTTTGGTTTCATCTGACTCACAGTCCTCAGACTCAAAGAAGCCCAGAAATGTTTTGGCCAAAATTAAGCATTTGGAGTCTGAGCTAGATCCCATTTTGAGATGAATGAGGAGTATGGAGATCCTGCTTCTCTGCCCACTAAAATCAGTGAAATTCTTTATCCTATAGAAAGAGGGAGTACTGGCCCTCCTGGGTTGTTTCCTCTGCATGGCTTCACTTGTAAAAGTTGCCAGTTACTGAAACAGTCTCCATTAATGGAGGTTATCGTGGTGTACATTACTGATGATGGTACCACTTCAGCAATGGAACACCTTGCATTGTGACCCATATGGCAAGAAACACAGACCAGATACTATAAACTCCTAGTAGACTGATACTCTTAAATTAGACGTTGCAGTTTCAACAGGTTTCCATAAAAAGGAACCCATTTTCAGTGGTTCCCAATGGCCATCTCTTTAGGAAGCATATGTCTGTGTCCTCCATGTTATACTTCATGGTTCAGAAATATCTCATAGATATGTTGTATTTTCAAAAAGAGCTGATAGATGAAATGCATTGTGCTGTCAGTACGTTGCCGGAAGGATCTTTAAAGGAAATGTTTAAGGTACATACATCAGTTTCCATGGCAATGGGCAACATCGTGATTCATCTTAAATATAATGCCATGGATGGGACTGCGAGAGTGGGAGGATCTGGCATTGCTGTCTGCTGGTAGATTGGGGCTTAACTTTGTTGTTGAAGATGCTTAGGCGATCTTCATTAATTGTCCTTATTTCTCTCTTGAATGGTGTTGAACAGGACTGAGATTTATGAGTATTTTAAAAGATTAAAGAAAAGTTCAGAGCTTAACATCTTTGGAAGTCAAATCTGCGTCTGTGTGTTCTTTTTGCATTTTGGACCTGAATACACTTATCCGAACACAGTTATAGGCAAACAATTGACAAAATGTCTAGTCTTCTGGATAGAGGACAATCATTACAGTTCCATACCGTACCTTTCAGTTTTAACTCAGCATTGAGCATGTTTGCAAAATGTATGTCAGTGGTAGTAGGTAATCTGAGGCTGTTAGGATAGTAGATCATTCTCTTATCTGGATGAATATCTCCTGGTGGCTGCTTTTAGAGACATTTAGTTAGGCAGTTAGATTACCTACTTTACATTCTTTATTTGGAACTGATTCATGTATTGACTTTCACAGACTGTTACCTACATACCAAACCTTGTTGTGCTTTTTGGCCCCTAGGAAGTGTTCAGGACATTTTGGCTCCACTACATTCTCTTTTGGTTTGTCATATACCATGACTATTATGTGAGAATTCTGCAATGGTTGCTGTGGTGTAAAGTTCACAAGTCAGTGACCTGTTAGATACAACAGGGAAGTTTTAAAAGGTCTGCAAAAAGTCTGTGACATAGTGGACTGTTCTAGCCCTCCTTTTTAGGAGACAGATGTTCATCCTGGCATTTCCATTAGTCAGAATAACCTCATGCAAATCTGCCCTCGGGTGGTGGTGGTGGGTGGGGGTTGAAGCTGGGGTATAGAGTGGATGGTTTAGAGACTGTGAGCCAACTACAACTCTTTTCTACAAATCATTGTCCTGGGGCTGAGAACAGGTCTTCTCGCCTGCAAACAGTGTCAGAGTTTCTTCCGCAAGACCACACTGACATTTATTTGGGCAATATGGCAGTTGCTTGGTGCATCATTATGTAAAGGGGGTAAAGTTTTACCCCTTGCTCATAAAACAATGAAAGTATAGGAATGGAACTTCAAGGACAATTGCTTCCTTTTGGTGTTCTGTCTTTTTGACTGGCCAACTGCTTAACAAACAGACCGACAGATAGACAGATTAAACTGCATCTATGACCTCATGAGTAGTCCTTGACTTCACTGAAAACCAGAAAGAATTTCAGGAAATGGAATTACCTTTATATGTAGTGTTGAGTGATAGATCCCCACCTATAACCAGGATCGCCTGAGTTTGATTATCCTCCTGAATACTAGAAGAGCTGGCTGGAGGAGTGGTGGTAAGGAGTGGCAGTTGTTTGTTTACCCATTTTTGTATACAGGGAAGGGTTTTGCTTGTAATCAAGCAATCTTGCTTTGATGGGGGCAGTACTTTCAATGCACAGCAGATTATCACTGAATTTGGCTTTATTGGGAAACTAGAAATGACTGATACTACACACAGTGATGCATGTGATGTTAGCAACTTTGCCCAGTTATGGCCTATGTGACACTTCCTGTAGTGCTGATGGTCAGGTAGAAGGCATTCAAAGGGAAAAATAAACAAAAAAGGAAATAGGGTTGCCTAGTTTGTGATCAACTCACCTCTTTTGCCAACACCAAATGTCAGAGATATTTCTTTCTGATTGCATCACTTAACAACGTGTCTCAAGATGCCTGGTGCCATCATGGACTGTGAAACTACTCTTTGCTTTTCTGATACTTCCTCTGACAATAAAGCTCCTGATCACACAAAAGTTTGGAAAGCAAATATTTTTTCAGAGGTTGCCTTCTGGCCTAGACACATCTGTCTTCTCATGGCCTAGACAGATATGTCTTCTCATGCTCCAGCCATTCCTTCTGGACATTCTTCTATCCTCATTAGAATCTTTTGACCCATGTAGCTGTCCATGAGAACCCATCCAGATCTCCTAACCTTTAGGCCTTACACCATGTCAGATTTTTTTCTGATAAAAGTGGTATACATTCTGTCATATTTGTAGAGACCATCGACTCGGACGTCTTACAGGGATAAAAGGAAGACATTTGTTGTCTGATCTGGGAGTTTTGCATAATGGTTAAGGTGTTTACCTTTCAGGCATAAAGCACAGAGTTTGATTCTCATGTAGGGTAATTGACTAGGCTTAAAATGGCCCACAAGGGCAGTTAGCCTAGTATTAATCTATGAACATATGATCTACTGCCCAAAGTCTGGACCTTTTTTTTTTTCATTATAACAGCAGAATTGGACACTCTAAATTGGCCCTAGGTGTGATTGTGTGCATGTGTGTGCCTTCTGTGGAAGGTTGGGCACTGGGATGGCAACTCGACACTGTAAAACTCTACTGCCAATCATGAGCGGACAGGTGATCCACTGTGGCGACCACTAACCGGGAAAAGCCGAAAGAAGAAGAAGAAGACAACAGCAGAAGACTTGAGATGTCTTTCAGAAATGTATGATACAAGACTTTGTTATTCTTGCCTTAATGTCCTTTTAATGTCAGTTTACCCTTCCTGTCTGGTCAGGTCTTCATGTCCATGGCTACTTTCATGGACTGCAAAGCATTTTTAAGGGGCATCTTTCTTCTGAAGCTCTCCCGGTTTACACTGAAGCATGTTTTTCATGCTGTAAAATTTTGTTTCCTCAGTTCAGTCCTGAGAAGCTTGCCCTTATTTCTGGTAGCCATAGTACCTGCTAAGAGAATCTTGATGCTGCAAGGCTCTTTGTCTTTCATAGTCAGGGTCTGTGGTTATAAAAATCCTTTCTTTATGCTCAGAATGGCATCTGAAACCAATAAGTGGGTAAGTTAGCCAATGTTTCCTCACAGTTTTGTTATCAGGGCAAGTATGTACTTCATTTATAATTGTGCAATGACAGCTGTGGTATTATGTGTATGGGACAAAGTCTTGGTGTTAGTATGGTCAGTGTTTTGTATCCTTCGCTAGGTTACAACATATGCAAGAAAGCCAGTAAACTGTGCTTTTATACATGGCTGTAAAGCTGTTTTTTAATATTAAAAGTAAGCTCCTGTAAACTGTTTCAGAGGTACATTCTCCGACAGCTGTCATCACAGTTGCTGCTTTTTTTTATATTCACAGGTACATTCTCCCACAGCTGTCATCACATTTGCTGCTTTCGTTTGAAATGTTACTTTGGATAGTATTTGTGCAGTGCTTACTTTAACTTTTCTTAGTGCAACAGAATGTTGTGTCATGGGATCCATCTTGGAATTCTCACTGAGTGAGTTCCCTTCACTGAAAGCACTGGTTATCAAGTAGTAACAGTGCTTAAACACGCCGGTCATCGAGCAGTACTGTTATTGTTGTATATTGTAAGTGGACAGTCAGAGATTTTGCAAACATGGAGTAGATGAAGCAGTCAGTATTGTACAACACCAATGGTTACCCTTTTTTCATGTCTCTAAAATCCTGCATTTAGTACACTTGTGGAAATATTTTTTGGTTTTGCCTTTATGTATTTTTTATTTGCGTGATTATTTGAATAGCGGAGACTTCAGCATTCAAAATGGTTTGGTAAGAGGTCATTGGTCATTCACTAATGAAAATGATTTATAAGGAACTGATGTAGATTATCTCAGTAAGGTGTCCTAGATCTTTGCTTAGTAACTTTTCTAAGCATTAGGAACTAGACATTATTTTAAGGCCTAGTTCTCCGTTTGGTGTCTTAGTGATAATGTTATATTTCCTTATAGCTGCCACAAAGGGGGTTGAGCTGGGCCTCTGTCTTAGCACTTCCTACAGCTGGAGCCACACACACACACACACACACACACACACACACACACACACACACACACACACACACACACACACAGGGGTGTAGCAAGCAATTTCCATTTTGTACTCACAAGCTCTTTGTGCTACCCCCCCTTGGACACGTATAACTTAAAAATGGACACATCTCTCAAAATGCTGCTTGCTCAAGCACTTAATAAATGTAAGTAACATTTGCATCTGTTCCCCCTAAAACTATTAAAGATATTGTTTTAGGTTAACAATATGGCACTTGTTGATGGAGGCATTCATTTAGACAGTTGTAGACATAATATGTCTTGGGAAAAACAACCCTTATCTATGCGATGCTCAGAAAACATGTCAATAGAGTATAAAGAGTATGCCGGGCTACACCCTTGCACGTGCACACACACACACACACACACACACACACACACACACACACACACACACACACACACACACACACACAGCTGATTGCATTGCCTTGTGCTAATTTTATGTTTCTGAATTATGTCACATGTTTGATTTTGTCATTTGCATACACAATCGCTCTCAGTAGCATGTTGACACTCATTTGCAAGCCATTATGCATATTTTGCACTTTCTCCAGTAGCTCAGTAGTGCTACTTGTTTCTCTAAATCGCCCTCTGTTGGTGGAGAATAGTCAGCAATTCACCAATAGTGCAAGTCTCATTAGGTATTTATATATTCCATCTTGAAAACATTTGGTTGGAGCACTGACTGCTACCTCTGCTGATTATTACTCTGTTGCATTTGCTGCATGACAATTTGTGCATTATGAGGCCAAAACAGAATGTTACACCATCCATCTGCTAGTCTTGAGAAAAAAAGACATTTGTTGATTTATCTCGAAATATAAAAAGTTAAATGAAGCCAGGCCCAGGTACCAGGATTTTTTAACTAGACTTGTTTATGTACTTAACTCATGTAGAACACAGTAACAAGGGTGAGTGTTTTACTTAAGACTACCATTTCCTCACCTGTTATCATGATTATTTTTTTTGAATTTCTCTATGGTATTGCAGCTATCATTTTGTCTGATGCCTGTTGAAAGTCAGAGGACTTCAACTTTAAATGTATTGTAGTGCTTAAATTCCTATGTACTTGGACATAAATCGGAAAGAAATAATGAATATAATACAATGTATAAAAAGACAAAATTCAAATGTACAATAATATTCAAGCTAAAATACTCTGGGTATAATACCATAAAAATACAAAACCTAAAAAAATAGATTTTAAGTACCAAACTATTTGATGTGGCAATAACACAAGTTAGCAAGTAAGAAAAATTGTCCTCAGTTTAAGATTGCGGTGACATACTGAATGTGTCCCTGATTACTAGGTTGAACACCAGAATGTTCCGAATGCTTCAAAGACAAAGGATAAAAACTAAAGGTCTAAACCCTGGTTCATACATTGACCAAAAAGGCCAATGTGTTGCACTGCAGCTGAGCAATGACTGGACATAACAGGGCCCCGAAGGTCTCCAGTACCCCGAAATGGAAACACTCCACATCAAAATGTAAATCTCTGGAAGACATCCAGAAATGTTCAAAAAGGAATGTCTGACATGACGATAACAAGGCTAAAGGTCACAGTGTTAATGTCTCCAAAATGCATGCACAGATAATGGAACAACAGTTACCCTGTGGAACCATCTCAAATGTAAAACACTGTAGAAGGATATAGTAGTTTGTAAGAGTCTATAGCCACCCAAATACACCAAGAAGCACCCAACAACACCAAAAGACTATTTGGTGTCTAGACATGCCCATGATTCTCTATGATAGACTACAAAAAGCCACAACAAGGTTCAACAAATGAATAAATAATCAACCTAAAAAAAAACTTAAGACTGAAAAATGACATACAAATGTCCAAGTTTCATCCACAAGTACCTAGGTACTGCTGTCTTTGCAAATATGCAGAGATCTAATTGCAATTGTGATCCTCAGAACAACAAAAAATGTATTTGCAGATACGCAGAATGTAAAATAATTTTGTGTTTTTAGTACTTCAGAGCAGTCCGCCTACTCTGAGTAACATTAATCTTGGAGTTAGTATATATAAATAACAGGGAATGGGGTGCAAGGAACTGATCCCCCCATGCAAATATGTTTTAAGAGTGTAACAACGAAGTTTGTGTTTCACTGTCTTTTTATCAGACATACACTGATTTTAAAGTGTCAAGACTTGCAGGTTATGTCTCACAGTCCCTATAGGAAGCTAATTTTGGCAGCTTTTAACACAGGAGAACAGGGAAAATACTAATGGAACGAAAAGGCTTGATCAAAAGAGGAAATTGTTTCAGAAGACCAGTGCCACCGATTGATTCTGTAAGTGACAGCTTTCAAGAAATGACAATGAGAATGACACAATCATGGACAAAAATCTATCAGAAAGTAAGCAACATCTTTTAATTAAGTATTATCAAGGGCATTCTGGAGAAATATTTAAGCCAATTCTCCAGAGAAAAAAATCAGTAACAATTTTAAATATAACTTATTCATATTCTAAAAAGAGGCATGACTTTATTTGAATCAGCCTTTTTTCTTTTTCATACACAGACTGATAAAAAGTTTTATATGTCTGACGAACAGATCATTAAAAAGATATAAAAGTTCTACACTGGCAGTGAGCATCACATTTGATACCAAGCTGAAAGCATTGCTGTTTATCAAAAGAGTATGTGTTAAATAAAATCAAGAATTCAATACACTGGAGGTTCAGGTTCAAAAGTTTACTAGTGTACACCAGGAGGCAAAAAACGTACAAGTACAGAATTTTGTCTAACATGAAACAGGAAGCACACAATTTTATATAGTTCAACATTCAAGCTGTGCCCACCTTATTGACGTGGTATGTCACAGGGCATCTACATCACTTTAGCTTACAGTCCTCTATTCATAAAAACTTCTGATGCTGTATATTTTAAAAAAGTTTTCCTCTGGTAACAATACGGCCTTGCTATCCACCTGGTCAGACATAATGTCTTTCTGTAAAGTTACTTCTTCAAGGTTTCACATCAGTTCGAATACAATGGTGGATTCAATCTTCTAATACACATCTTTGTTCACTGTAACACTTTCCCACCAGCTGCATGCTATCTTAGTAACACATATACAAGGCCAAATCATCCCAGCAGGAAAGAGCAGAAGATTTCATTATTTCACACATTTAATTTCCTGACCCATCAGATAATCACTTGTGAAAAGCATAAACATTAAAACTTGCTAAACTAGCATCTGCCAGGGTCGAAGGTCAGCTTGCTTCAAGCCACACTGCAGTTTCAAAACTACTTACATTTACACATGAATTAATCCTTTCTGTTATATGATTAATAGAATAAAATGCATTATATACTACTTTGCTTTTAAACTAGCATTTCTCATATATTCAAATACACATTTTTCTAACATTTTCCCCCCTATTAATACTTTTTATTCTATTTTGAAGTATGCATAGTGTCATTTCATCTCCCAGCCTCTTCCACTTAGGATTTTCAGCTAGGTGAGTCATTCAATCTATACTTCAGAAAAAATGTCATCTGAGATCAACTTTTCAATCTCAATATCTTGCTACAAAGTTTCAGTAACAGATACATCAATAAAATCTTTGATTAGTCTTTTCATGCAGGGAATTCCACAGCAAACACATGCTCCTATTAGGAGTATACCCACACAAATGGCAATCAGAATATTCATTAGGATGGAACCCCAACCCCCAAATAGATTCTGGAAAAAGTCCGTCAGTGGGTTTGGGCCTGGTTCAGTCATGGCTGATACTTGCTGAATTACCTCTAGGTGATTATTAATTTTATGCCTGTTGTCTGGTATGTATGCACAGCATTCTTCTTTGATAAGTGCACACATACCACCTCTCGCCGCTAGGGTGAAGTCAAGAGCCATTCGATTTTGTAGCACAACAGTTCTCATTGCATTCAGTTCATCAGTCACCAGTTCTAGGGCAGAAAAAGTTGCATTACTCATTACTTCGAGAAGTTTCGACAACTTCCTCAGCTCCCAGAATGATTTGACTGCTCCATAGGCTGGGAATATTCCTGCCCAAGATATAACACTGTCACTTAAGTCCATATGTGTCAATTTACTTTTGTCTTTCACGGTATTATGGTCTTTCCAGCCAGCTTTGATCCTTCCAACTGGATTTACAGGTTTTTCAACTGGACCTTCGGGTTTTCGGGCTGCTTCTCTCACGTTTCGTATCTTACCCAAAGGTAATTCTGCAGTATGTCTTATTGCCGGAACCAGATAACCCAAAAAACAACTGCCGGACCAATTCTCAGGTAACCATTTATATGCTTTTTTCCCACAAATAAAATAACAGTTTTCTACCTTAGTACTAATACGCATTAACCCTGCATGAAACATTTTCTGATCTATAACTGACAATTGTTTAAACAAAACAGGATCCTTACGAATGTCATTCATGGTTGTTTTCAGTGAGTTCAAATATGAGTCATAATTAGTATTGCAAAAAGTATTGCCATTACTATTCTTAATATAACACCGATAAGATATGGTTATATTACAATTGCTCCAGCCCACCTGGAGAGTATCATTTTTGTAAAAACATACAATTCCTTTTTGTGTGACAGGTAAAAATAAAACTATTTTGTCCTGTGATCTCACAGTTCCTGTGTCAAAGAGAAAATTCTCCCAAGTCTCATTTATCCCCAAAGGGACAGCGGACATTATCAGTCCTCCATATGCTGTTGGTATAGCTGTACAAACCCAGCAATTTGAAATGTTCATAGTCTCTGCATATACACGCTTCATGGCTAGGTATGTGTTAAAAATTTGGATGCCAGTCTATAGACGTTTCTTCACGCCTTCCCACTTTCACTTGTGTGGTTGTGTGTAGGATAAACCACAACAAGAGGAAAATTGTCACAATTACAGTCAATAAATGTATACTCATCAAAATGATTATGCAACATCTCTGGGGTTAATCTAAATTTCTATTCGCTTTGTTTTTGGCCATCTTGGTCCTGTTGTGTATCAGTCACAAAGTTTTTATCAAGTTGAAAGTTCTTTACTGGTTTGCAGTGTGTCAAATGAACCCAGGATGTCCTCTCGACCACTCTAATTGCAGTAGGCGTTGCCAACAGAACCTGGTACGGTCCTTCCCACTTTGGACTCGCCCAATTCTTCCTCTTCATCACTTTCAGCCAAACCCACATCCCGGGGGCCAAGACTGCTTCTACCGGTCTGGTCTGTTCCTTATCTGAAAAAGAGTTAAACTGCAAAACAGATTTATTTGTTAACAGTTTCCTCATATAACTAGCTAATGAACTGTCAGCCTCTTGCTCTGCAGGCATGAGAGCTTTCCACTGAGGCACATAATATGCTCTCCCAAAAATCATTTCAAAGGGAGTCAAACCCTTCACATTTGAAACTGTTCTCATACTCAGCAGTGCTAAAGGCAGACAGTGTATCCAATTCTTTTGGGTCTCCTCAACTAACTTCCTAAGTTTATTCTTGAGGGTACCATTGTACCTTTCCACCAGTCCTGCTGACTGTGGGTGGTAGGCACAATGGTTCTTTAAGGAGATACCAAAAAATCTCCCAAGTTGTTGAATTGTCTGGTTCACAAATTGAGTGCCATTGTCACTATAAATCCTTTCCGGAATGCCAAATCTAGGGATTACTTCTTTTATCAGGGCTTTCGCCACTGTTGCTGCATCCGGATTTTTAGTTGGAAAAGCTTCTACCTATTTAGAAAACATATCTACAATAACTAAACAGTATTTCTTCCCTTCACACTTACTCAATTCTATGAAATCCATACAAATAGTATGGAGCGGATATGGTGGTATAGGAAAACTTCCTTGCTTGGTTTTAAATGCCCCTTGTGCATGGTGCTTGTTACAAGTATGACAAGCTGCACAAATTTTTTTTGTGTAGTTTGTGTATCCATATGTTTGGAATATTCGGTTTACTAACTGTACCATCCCCCCTGTTGAGACATGGCACTGCCCATGGCTCAACAAAGCTGCATATCTAAATAAATTAGACTGCAATATCAGTTTTCTCTCTTTGGAAATATACAGTCCATTTTCAAGAATTGCACCTCGTTTTTTCCATTTTTGCTTTTCTGCTTTTGTAGTAAGCGTCTGCATTGTTTTTAACATGTCTAAATCTAAATTCTCAGAGGGTTGTAATTCCTCATTCAAAAGTAAAGTTTCTGAGTCTGAGGCTGCTTGCTTTACAGCTGCATCAGCTCGTGCATTGCCTTTTGAAATCTTATCCTGTTGTTTTGTATGAGCTACACATTTACAAATAGCTACTTTGGTAGGTAACTGAATAGATTCTAATAACTCCAAAATAAATTGCGCATGATTAATAGGTTTTCCACTGGATGTTATCATTCCTCTATTTTTCCATTGTTGCGCAAATACATGTACTGTAGAAAAAGCATACTGACTATCAGTATATATGTTTACACACTTGTTTTTTGCTAAAGTACATGCCCGCGTCAAAGCTATCAATTCTGCTGCTTGTGCAGATAAGTTATGTGGTAAGGATTGGGCTTCTAAAATTTAAGTGTCTGTAACTACTGCATGCCCTACTAGATTCTTTCCTGTAGGGCCCCTTCTGCATGAGCCGTCCACGTAATATGTCACCTCGGCATTATCCAAGGGCATATCTGTGAGATCTTGTCTAGGCAAGGCTAGCTGTTCAATTTCCTGCAGGCAGCTGTGTGGTGTGCCATCTGCAGGAGTTGGAAGTAATGTTGATGGATTTAATATCGTACATCGTTCAATAGTCATATGAGGTTGGCTCAGCAGTATAGTCATACATGAAAGATGTCTAGCAGGAGAAAGGTATGCCACTTTTTCTTGCAGTAAAATTATTGCGACTGCATGAGGCACTCTCAATGAGAGAGGGTGGAATAACACCACTGAGGCTGAAGCCTGTACTGCCATTGCAGCTGCAACTACTGCTTGTACACAGTGAGGCAAAGATCATGCCACTGGGTCTAACTGCGATGAATAATAGGCTATGGGGCGTTGCTTGTCCCCATGTTGTTGCATCAGCACTGATGTCATATATCCTTGTTTGCAATCTACGGTCTGAAAGAACCGTTTGTGATAATTTGGGAGTCCTAAAACTAATGAAGAAGCTATCAACTGCTTCAACCTGCAGAAAGCCATTTCTGCTTCAGGTGTCCATTGTAAAATATCTTGTGCTGCCATTGGTGTTTTATATATCAAGTCAGTCAGTGGAGCCGATTCCAAAGCATAATTTGGTATCCAGCTCCGACAAAAATTAGTTGTTCCCAAGAAGGACATCATTTCCTTCTTGGTTGCTGGTTTGGGTGCTTGCAAAATTGCTGTTTTTCTTTCCTCGTCTAGTATTCTACCTTCATTGGATATTACATATCCTAGGTATCTAACTTGTTTTCTCCAAAGTTGTAACTTACTTTTGTTTACTTTGTGTCCTTGTGTTGCTAAAAATTTCAATAACGCTACAGTATCCTCCCTACATTGTTGCTGGGTGGGGGCTGCTAGCAAGATGTCATCTACATAAAGTAGAATATGACTACCTCCCGGTGGGGTAAACCCTGCCAGGTTGCTAGCCATTTCTTGTGCAAATATTGTTGGGCTCTCACAATATCCCTGTGGTAGTCGAGTATATGTATACCTTTTTCCCTGAAATGTAAATGCAAACCAATATTGACTATCAGGATGTATAGGTATCGAGAAGAAAGCATTGCTGATATCTACCACAGAGAAATACTTCTGTTGCGGTTTTAAATCATTTAACAAAGTATGTGGGTCTGGCACCGTAGGTGCTCTAGGTATTACTGCATTATTTTCAGCTTGTAAATCTTGTACCATCCGCCATTCCCCGTTTGCTTTCTTAACAGGAAATAGGGGTGTATTACATGGTGAATCAGGAGATTCTACCAGTACTCCTTCTTTGAGTAATGCTGCTATTATAGGTTTGATTCCTATTTCTGCATCCTTTCTCAAAGGGTATTGTCTTTTCTGTGGTCTAAATGCTGACTTTGGGGTAATTGTAACTGGTCCTGCTGTTCGAATAAGTCCTACATCTGACTTGCCTGTTGACCAAAGAGTCGTTGGAATTTCACATAATGCCTTTTCTTCTTCTTCTAATAAAAATGCTAATCAGCTGTCCTCGCTAGATTGCAAGTGAACAGCTGGATGTGTCTGTGTCAACCAATTCAGTTTTTGTTTCTGTATCCCTTGTTCTGATAGTTCTAAATCAGTCTGTTTCTCCCACCTTGTTACTTTTTCTCCTAAGTCTGCCCATTTTACATTTTTATTCTTTGTCAAGCTGACATGTGGTAATCGATTTGATCTATATAATGCAAGGAATTCTTGAGGTAATGAACAGCTAACTACACTGTTCCCCTCAGTATCCCAGTACAAGGTACACAATACTAATCTAGTTGCACGATTTCTGAACAATTCTTGCTCATACTCTCTATCAGGTCCTGGTGTAGTACAGTAGTGTAGAGTACAGTGTAACAAATGCTGTCGATCAGTGTCAAGGGAGGGGGCTTTACTGATGGCTACGTTCATCAGTTCCTTGGTTACTGCCCCTGGACCAGTCGTGACTAAGTCCTGGCTGTACCAATAAAAAGTTTCACCCTCCGATCACACTACAAAGGTATCCATTTGTCTCTGCGCCTCCATACCTTGTACAGTTGGAGCTACTGCTATGCCAAATATCTGCATAAGGTCCCTGCCCAATAGGTTCACTGGACATTTTGCAGAAACAACAATTTTACTTCTCTGGGTCATACCTGAAACAGGGTCAGTTATTGCTATATCATGGGAAAGTGGTTCCCTGTATAGCTGTCCATTTGCAGCTTTCACCAGTATATAATCAGGTGATTCAGAATGTTCTGGTAACTTGGAGGGGTGTATCAGGGTCCGTGATGCTCCTGAGTCACACAGGAATTTGACTTCCCTTCCCTCCACCAGAAGTGTAACTTCCGGTTTCGTATCTGCTAAGTAGAGCTCTAATGTAGTGCTAAGTCCAAAATTTCACTGTCTTCATCCTGCATATCTACTTGCACTTCCTCTATTCCTTCTATCACATTTACATTTGTTTTTTGTTTATTAACTTTTCCTGATGATTTCTGACTTTCGCATGATGTATCTTCACTATCATATAGTCAGTCCTCATCTCCCTTATCTTCTGTAATTACCTTTTTGTTCTGCTTACAGTCCCTTGCTAGATGTCCCTTTTCCCCGCACTTGAAGCATTCACATCTCTTTTTCCTCTCTTCAAAATCTTCTGATCGTTTGTCAGACTGTTTATTTCCCTGGGCATTCTTCTTGCCCTTTTTCCCTGATTGTAACACAAATACTTCAGCTCCGTCTTCAGCAGTGAAGACTTGCCTTCTTTTCTTTTTACTATTAAAATGTCTTTCAGCATGTCTAGTGTATTCAAGTAAGGCTTGTAGCCTCCCTGTTCAATGGTCTATCATATGCTTCGTAATGAAGCTACTAATAGGTGCAATGCAACCATTCAAAAATGCATTTTTCAATTGTTCATACGGGGAATCATTTGTTTGGTTCTCAGGAACCGACATACCACTATGATTATTAAAACATTTTAATAATCTAGCATAGTACCCATCTATTGTCTCATTTTCTTGTTGTATGCATTGATTAATGCAAGTCCAGTCTGCTCTAGGTTTCCATTTCTCAGAGATTCGGTCTGTAAGACCTTTCACTCTGTTGTCTAATTCTGCGTCACTATGTGGGATTGGTTTAAGCTCTGCATTACGAGGATTCCAGGTGCCACAAATCATGTGCCAATCTGGACCTATAATTTGTCTTACTACTTTTTCTACTTCTTCCCCATTCAAGTGGTAACTCAACCTCATGCCTTGTAAATCTAAAAATTTCGTAAAATTAACTTTCGGATGGGGAATTCCCTCAGTAGCTTTCCGAATATCCTCCGGTGTCCATGGTCTATATACTAAGAGTGTTGGGTTTTGCCCTTCCTGCCCTGCCTGAGGATTTGGGACCTCTATAAGTGGACATATTTCTTTCTCACTCTCATCCTGTAGGTTTCTCTCTATTTGATATGATTCTGCGTCCCTATGTATTTTATGTGTCTGGGACCTAGTTTCAGTAGAATCTCTAACAAACGGTTGTGGTCTTGCTGAGACTTCAGGATAACGTGGAGGCGGACCAGCCTGTCCACTCGCTTCATATCCTGAAAAGGGTAAGGGAGGGTGCAAGGGAGGAGGAGGAGGAGCTGTTGCTATTACCAAGTTATTATCTTCTTTATCTAAAAATAATGTTTTTGAATTTTTAAGCTTCTGTTCTCTACGATTTGCTTCCTCAATCCACCTGTGTGCCTGAGGAATGCCTAATTGGCGTTGCTTTTTTGCCTGACCTCCCGCATCAGATTTAAGTTGCTTAAGGAGTTTAACTAGTGAGGTTTTATCTAGTTTACCATCAAATTTATATTTGTTAACCCATTTCATATAATACCTAACGTTATCGGAACGTTGTAATTGCATGTATTTTGCATCTTCGGTTAGGGGCGGATCTCGCGATGTTTTAGTGCACTGATTTCCCATGGTAAAGAGAAAAACGTTACGTAACCCTTTTTATCACGTGATATCAGAAGTTCAGTTCTTTTTCACAGTTTATCTAGAATAACTGCCTACCTTATTCTGTTACCCTGATCTATGACCAAGTATACAGTACTTCCTTTTGTCCCTGATCTGCAAAACAAATCTTGACAACAATATACTATAACCTAGTCCCTGATCTAAAACAGAAAAAAGGCAAATTCTTCCTACCTGAGCCTCCGGTATTGAGTCGTCCAGGATACGCTCTTCAGCCACAGATCAGAAAGTGGCCAGCCTCTTTAAACAACAATTCAGTCGGAGGTCTTTTCACCCAAGAAGAACCGTTTCAGTAACTTCTCCTGTGCAGTATTCAACCACCGGTAGACTCTGATCTGCAGCTGTCCGAGGGAATTCCAGCCAAGAAGGACCAAACTGTTAAATAAAATCAAGAATTCAATACACTGGAGGTTCAGGTTCAAAAGTTTACTAGTGTACACCAGGAGGCAAAAAACGTACAAGTACAGAATTTTGTCTAACATGAAACAGGAAGCACACAATTTTATATAGTTCTAACATTCAAGCTGTGCCCACCTTATTGACGTGGTATGTCACAGGGCATCTACATCACTTTAGCTTACAGTCCTCTATTCATAAAAACTTCTGATGCTGTATATTTTAAAAAAGTTTTCCTCTGGTAACAATACGGCCTTGCTATCCACCTGGTCAGACATAATGTTTTTCTGTAAAGTTACTTATTCAAGGTTTCACATCAGTTCAAATACAATGGTGGATTCAATCTTCTAATACACATCTTTGTTCACTGTAACACTTTCCCACCAGCTGCATGCTATCTTAGTAACACATATACAAGGCCAAATCATCACAGCAGGAAAGAGCAGAAGATTTCATTATTTCACACATTTAATTTCCTGACCCAGCAGATAATCACTTGTGAAAAGCATAAACATTAAAACTTGCTAAGCTAGCATCTGCCAGGGTCAAAGGTCAGCTTGCTTCAAGCCACACTGCAGTTTCAAAACTACTTACATTTACACATGAATTAATCCTTTCTGTTATATGATTAATAGAATAAAATGCATTATATACTACTTTGCTTTTAAACTAGCATTTCTCATATATTCAAATACATATTTTTCTAACAGTATGATCATGTTATATGTGATATATTAAAGGAGTATACTCACGTTATATGTGATATATTAAAGGAGTATACTCATGTTATATGTGACATATTAAAGGACTGTACTCATGTTATATGTGACATATTAAAGGACTATACTCATGTTATATGTGATAATGTTAAAGGATGTGAACAATCCAAGAAGAACACCAAACTTTATTAATGTTAAGCGCTTTCTTCTCCACTACAGCGACTTGCTCAGAACAATGTTCCACAGTAGCCCAACCAACTAAATATTTTTATATTGGCAAAACCTGTAGGAAATTCAAACTAAGAATAGGTGAACATTTGGGTGATATAAGACATTGTAGGACCACTAGTGCCCTATTTAGGCATATTAAGGAAAATCAGACACATCATTTTAAATTTTTGGTTTTGCAGCAGTTAGTGAAGGATGAACAAGGGTCCATCTTAGATGTGCATTTGGACCTGATGGAATTGAGATGGCAGTTGTTTCTACATGCCTCTCGTTACCCAGGTATTAATGCTACCATAAGTATTGCTAGTGTTTTAAAACTTGATCAAATTTCAGGTTAGTGCAGTTGACATCCATTAGCAAATGGTATTTTTAATTACTTGTAATTAATTCACCACTGTTTTTAGACTGACAAATAGGCTGTTTATATGCATTCAGTATTTATAAAATATGTTATAAATGATTCATTCATTTTTATTTATAATGGTGTGCATATTGCTTTTAATCTTGATTTTAAATGTTAATTGATTAATTAGGGGGATATTTAGTTGGTTGGGTTACTGTGGAACATTGTTCTGAGGAAGTCTCTGTAGTGGAGAAGAAAGAAATTAACATTAATAAAGTTTGGTGTTCTTCTTGGATTGTTCACATCCTGCTGGCTTTATTTCTGTGGTTTTATTCCCGTTTGTGGATAATGTTAAAGGAGTATACTCATGTTATATGTGATATATAAAAGGAGTATACTCATGTTATATGTGACATATTAAAGGAGTATACTCATGTTATATGTGATATTTTAAAGGAGCATACTCATGTTATATGTGATATATTAAAGGAGTATACTCGTTATATGTGATAATATTAAAGAAGTATACTCATGTTATATGTGATATATTAAAGGAGTATACTCATGTTATATGTGATATGTTAAAGGAGTATACTCATGTTATATGTGATAATATGAAAGGAGTATCTTTTTCTTCTTCTATTGACTTTTCCTGGTTAGGGGTTACCACAGTAGATCACCTGTCTGTTCATGATTGGCAGTGGAGTTTTACAGTGTCGATTTGCCAGCCTGGTGCCCAGTCTTCCACAAAAGGCACATACATGCATATATGCACTCACGCCTAAGACAATTTAGAGTATCCAATCCACCTACAGCATGTCTTTGGGATGTGGAAGAAACTGGATCACCTTGAGGAAACTCATGTGACCACAGGGAGAACATACAGACTCTGCACAGAAGGCACCCCAGCCAAGGATCAAACTGGAGAACTTCTTGGTGGGAGGTGACAATGCTAACTGCTGCACCACTGCTGCCGTCTAGTATAGTAAAGGAGTATAGTCATGTTATATGTGGTATATTAAAGGAGTATACTCCTGTTATATGTGTATATTAAAGGAGTATAATCATGTTATATGTGATATATTAGAGTATACTCATGTTATATGTGATACATTAAAGGAGTATACTCATGTTTTATGTGATATATTAAAGGAGTATACTCATGTTATATCTGATATATTAAAGGAGCATACTCATGTTATATGTGCTAGATTAAAGGAGTATATTATATGTGATATATTAAATTCTGAAGATTATAAATGGACAGATAGGATGATGAGTAAATAATTACTTCCCACATAGGAAAATATGCATTATTAAATATATGAATTATAAAAGGCTTTCCAGAGGTGACAGACTTATTAAGTACATATCAAACAATGTTAAAAATGCTAGAAAATAACTATAATGCTGATGATACTGACAGAAAAAATAAATCTCAGCTTATTCAAAACTGCATCTTCAGCAAGCTAAATATAAAGGGCTTAATAGAACCTATCATGATATTCTGTATTTGAGATGATACAAGTCCAACGTTTAGGTATCAGAAAAGCAGGCAGGTGTCATGGGGCAAAAATTGAAGGCTGATTTAAATACTACAGCATACAAGCAATTTCTTGCAGGATGATGGGAGGTTGGTGTGATGGTTAAGGTGCTTGCCTTAGAAACACAAGGTGCAGGGTTTGACTCTCACACGGGGTAATTGGCTAGGCTTAAAATGGCCCATGAGGACAGTTAGCCTAGTACTAATCTATGATTCTTTTATATACATGGTAGTGGAACATGGCTAGTTTGTCTTTATAGCTGAGGGTAGAAAAAATATAGCCTGTGAAAAGTTAAACCTTTGCTAATGCCGTAAGACTATAGAAATTACAGCAACAGAGAAAAATTAGTTTCTCACCGAAGGATCTGCTTTTATACTAGAAATAAAAAGATCATAATTACAGACTTCTAAGTTTTAGTAAAGTAACTTTTTGAAGTATATTTTATATAACACAAATTACTGATACCATTGTAGAATGGGTAGCAGAGGTGCAAACATGAGGCATGCCTGTCACTGTCGTTATTGTCTCAGGAGTTCATTCAACGTGATAAATCAATATATTTATACTAGTCTGAACCAAGTAACTGTATTTCGAGACAGCTTTGCTAAAATCAGTCCATGCAGCTTCACTGAACTGTAACCTCTGACTGGTATTTATAACCACAATAAAACTGCTTATAATTTTGTAGCATAAGGAAAACAGAGCTTGTTAAGTTATATAGTAGTAATAATAATAAATGCTTTGTAGTGCATGGAGCTCAGTGATTATACTCCGATAGTCAGAAAAAAAAAAAAGTTAAGCACCAGAATGGAGCAAGACCTAGCCTTAACAAATATTAAGCATGCCCTTCTAATGTTGTTAAGGTCAAGTCAAGTGCTTGGCTGTAAAATTTGCCAGTACTGATCAGATGACAATGGCAGAAATAAAAGATTTGTTTCTGCCTGTTGTTCATACAGAAAAGGTCCACCTAACGTCCTGTCGTAATAATAAAAGGTAGCTTAATTAACAGAAAGTGAGTTCATGCATATTTTCTAAAGGATGTGAAGTCTGAAATTTAAATGTATGTCATTATTTAGTGACTTCAGTCATTAGTGGTTTCTCCAAAAAACATAAAATTTAAGTGTAACAGACCCAAAGTATGAAGCAATAATCTGGACCTTCTGCAAAAATCTGAACAGTTGAAAAGCATGAAATAAGACTGTAAACATAACACACTGCATTACACTGCCTTTCTGACAGTGATTGCTAAATGTTTTATTGCGTAGAAATTAGCGTTTGTTTGTTTTTTGTTTTTTTTACTGTGACTGGTAGTACAAAGAATTATGGTCAGTTTGTGAATCCTAACCTACAATTATATGTTCTTGACATGGATGCCAAGATTCACCTCTCGAGCTTCATTCTTCAGGTGAATTTCTTGGCATACATATTCTTGAACACATAATAAGACGGTTAGGGTTGGCAAACCAATCATAATCTTCTGTATTATATATTAGAAAATAACAAAAAGTGTCACGTTTGCCTCAAGCTGAACAGTCAGATTTGTTTAAAGAAATATGCCAAACAGTTTTCAAATCTTGTTACCTATACACACTGCAATTCCAGCAATTTATCACCTTCCTGGTAGGTTTCATTTCCACAACAAATATAAATGCAGAAACAGAACTAAGGAAGCTAGAAATCAGAGACATAACTGAAAAAGTTTCTGGTCCTTCATCTTCCATCTCTCCTAACACATTATCATCAAACATCAAGCATTGTCATGAAGTCAGAGTATAACCTCATATGAGACATGCAAATGTTTATGATACAGAGTAAATGCATCAACTAATTATGCTTTCCAAACTAGATTTAAAAATAGGATATCATCAAATAGTCATATCAGTAGAGTCGATACATTATTATATTCGCAATTCATTCTAGACATGAATGAAATTACTGTTCTTTTTCTGTACAACATTAAAAAAACAGAATATAATACGTGTTACATTCAGCCAGCACACTACATTCACAAAATGTATAGATTTAAGATAAAACACGAGGCAAACTTTTATTCTTGTTAGACACTGTGTAGAGCACTGATGCACACTAACATTTCCAATTCTTAGCCTAGACACACTTTCTGTTTAAGCCACTTGCTCAGTCACACAGTACAGAAACAGAAGCTGAAAGATTCAAACTCTAGACTAAAAGAAGCAGCTTGTTAATATCTCATAGTCTTAATCCTCTCTGCTTACTGCAAGATAAACATGGTGTTCAAATCCATGATGTTGCAAGTAATTCTCATTTACTTCTAAGTGACCTAGCTGTATTTGACATTGGCTTTGCAACAGAAGTGCTCTAGAATGCAATTCATTAAGTATTGCAAGGTATATCAAATTGGAAATGTCAAGACTGAGTGAGTGTGAGTTAAAACTAAGCAAAACTAATAGAATGTGATTAAACTAACCTAGAATTCTACGGCTTTATATCCACCTGCTCAGAAATTGTCACCTGAACCAAAGAAAGTTGCTGTAGTTTAACAGTTACTTGTACTCTGCCATGGATGGATGGCAAACTACAGTGTTACTTTGTCACAGTCTACAGGTTTAATGGAACCTGTAATATATACGATTAGAATTTCAGTTCAGGAGCAATGGACTGCATTACATGGGTCAATCCATCTATCCACCCAGTCATCCACAACTCATTCTTCCCACTTTTGCACATGGGGACAAAGTGTTACATCAAAAGTGACAATCATCAAGACCCAGTGTTTACACAGCTGGCTGGTTTTATTACAGAAATAAAATAATAATTTATTATTAGGTACAAACTGTAAAATGCACTGCTGCAACCCTGCTGCAAGTTTAATCCCAGAAAAAGAAACTCAATTAATAGTGCATGTGAGCTCTGTGTGACTAGATCTCATGTATGACGAATTTCATGAAGATGTAAAATAATGGCTTATGCAAGTAAAAATGGACATAAGAGGTATTCCCAGCTTTAAAAGGGAGTTTTTATTACAGTATGGAGTTGTGTCATATACACTTTCATACTTATTTAATGGACAACAACGGGATTCTGTTACTAAAGGCTCAACTTCTCTGTCCTTTTTCTCCCCATTTACTCTCCTTGCTATGAATAAACAACAACACAGCATTTAAAATATTTTAAATTGACTGTTTCTCTCCACTAGAAAAGTACCTTACTGTACTGTGGTGGTTTCACTTTCAAAAAAACTTTTATCCCACCCTGGAAAAATTTGCTGCAGTCTCCAATTCACTGATATCATCAAGGCCACTGAATGCAGGTAGTTTTCTGGCCAGTTCCCTCCCCAAACTGGCATCACCATGACTGTCCAAAAAAAAAAAACACCCATGCTGTGATGTCATAGCTTCCTGGTCCTTCCCCTACTCATACTGAAAGTAAAAGCTAGAACAAGGAAACAGTACATGACTCAAGTCTTCTGCTATGAACTGTCAATCACACCAGGTAACAACTCAAATTACCCTTAGCACTTTGACAGCTAGGAAGTTAGATGTGAAGGTGAATGGGAGATGAGTCAAAGTAGTAAAACTCAGGCTTCACAAAAGACTGCAGTTTAGCCATTCTAAAAAGAAGGAGCAGTAAAAGGCACTTTGAAAGTCTGTGTGGTATTTACAGTGTTTGTGTTTTAAGTAGTCACCGAATGGCATGAAATGTTACTTAAAACTAATTGACTGAAAGACAGCAGTGTATGCATGTAAAGTCAATGTAGTGACAGGAGCTTTAGGAAGAAAGAGGCCTGCATGATGTAATTCTTTACAGATGAGCACTGCATTGTGGGATACCTAGAGGCAGACTAAACAATAAGAACAAATCAGTTAAGCACCAGAGTGGCATGCAACCTGACCTTAACTGGTATTCCCTGCTTATGTTGTTAGGTCAAGTCTGGCTTCAGGCAATAATATCTGCCTGTAACAACTAGCAAATGACAGTGGCAGAGCAAAATATTTGTTTCTGCCTGCTGACTGTACCCTTAGTGTGTCACTAACTTCTGTAAACAAAAATTAGAAAGTTGCTAGAATAACAAGATGTGTCCATCTGCATTATGTGAAGGGTACAAACTCTGAAACTGAAATGTATGTCATTATTCAGTAACTTCAATCCTTGGTTGTTTGTCTGAAAACCACAGGTTTTATGAGGATAAACTAAAAATATGAAGCAATAATCTGTACATTCTATGAAATTCTAGACAGTACACTGCCTTTCTAACGAAGTCCACTAAGTGTTTTATGCCTTGAAAAGCAAACAAAACAATTACATGTTGTACTTTAATCCACATCCTGGTGAGCATAAGACACATATGCCAATGGCTCTAGGTCACTTGACCTCTAATAGGACAGTCTACCCAATTGTTTGATGACTGCTGTTTCTGGCAGTTCTTGCTATGTCTGCACTTATGCCAGTTTTATCCCTTTTGGCTTACATTGTGCAATTCTGATCACAATGTTATTTCCACACAGTCTCATTATAATTTTTATTAATATCTATTTGTTATGTTGCGACCACAGAATTTTACAGAAAACTTCAAAAGACAAACATTTATCTGAAATTATGTTGATATTATGTATTAAAAATCTTTGATTTGCATTTAAAGTATCTAAAATATTAGAAACAATATTAACGTTTATAAAAAGATTAGAAAAAAAAGACAAGAAACTACAACTCCAGAACATGAGCAGATCCTAGACATTCAAACTGAGTTGAGACTTTTTTAAATTAAAGGGTGATACAACATTGGGTTAGCAGATCCTATGAAGAATGATTTCTATCACTGCCTGTATCTCACTATTGTAAGTTCATAAACTTGTAGGCTGCATAAAAGAAGGGGCATGCTATCTGTTGTCTGAGAAACTTTAATCTTACAAGTAGGGTGATCTTCATTATCTATTCATATATTTAGCACAGTGGTGCAACAGATAGCTTTTTCAACTCGCAGCAAGATGTTCTCTGGTTCATTTCCCAGCTGGGGTCCATTCTGTGCACAGTTTGCATGTCTTCCCTGTGTTTGCATGGATTTCCTCTGGGTTTTCCAGTTTCTTCTCACATTTCAAAGACATGCGGTAGGTGTTTTGGACACTCTAAAGTGGCCATGGGTGTGAGTGTGTGTGCAAGTGTGTGGTGTGGACAAACAACTGCAGCAGGGCTGGCCACCTGTCATTGTAAACCTTGGCTCTAGATGGTTGTCACTGTTGAAGTGACACCCCAACTCCATGTGAAAAATGGGAAAATGGGGTTGTGGACGGATGGATGGATGGATTCATTTATAAATCAACATAATTATATTGTTGTATAAGAAGTCTTAAACATTTGTTATTGGACTATTACCTTGTGTTCCTGCTACTGATTGGTCTGTTGCTTACTTCCATGACATTACATGAAGTATGAGCTCTAAAGAGACTGACAGAAGAATCTAAATATGAAAAGGATTTGATATTTGGTACTGAAGTGAAGTCTAAAGGAATGAATGAATGAAGCAAACCTTGCACTGATATGGCCATATTCAAACAATCTGAGTCTCTGGGAGTGCTGTCTGTATAACTATACTAGTTACATTTTCTTTGTTATTAGGAACACTTTTTTTTTTTTTACAAGAGTGTTGCCCCTCATTATCCAGATTATTTTGTACCCTTCCCACCTGGTATTGTAGCCATTGTTTCTGAAACATACTGGAACTGGAAGGAACACTACTATAAGGTACCAATAATATAAACCTTTTGGTGATGGTAAAGAAGAGCCAAGTTACATCATAATAGTGTAATAATAAAAATAATGTTAATAACTTCTGTTGTAAATTTAGGCTACAGAATACTTAGTAATGGGGTGGCTAGCTGGGGGATACCACACGTTTTTTCCAAACACCTTTATTAAATTATCACTTGTGACACAGGCAAATTTACTGTTCATATAAAAGTAATCACATTATAATTAACATAAAAACATTTTACTTTACATATATTGCTATATATGATATAGCCCAATGAACATTACATAAATTATTCAATTCCTGCTGTTTTCTTTTTCGTTTTAAACAAGAAACATCTTTATTAAACCATCACTTAACTACATAGGCAATCATACATGTATACAAATGAAAACAAACCACACTAACACAATTCTAGTTGCAAACATTTTACATCACAAACCATACTGACACACTCCCAGATGCAAACATTATACATCACTAATAATATACCCAATCTTTTTCAGTCAAACATCACATAGATCATTTAAGTCCTGCCACCTTTTAAACCTCATTCCTCCCTTCTATGTATTGTTCCCACAATTCCCATTTTTTCCTATGTAGTTTGCTCCTACCCTTTTCTAAAGATCTCAGTTCCAGTTGTTTTATCTCTGTTACTATATTCACTGCTTCTAGTATAGTTGGTTTAGATTCTGATTTCCATTTTCTAGTAATTGCTTTTTTTGGCAGCCACCATTATTAGACACAGCAAGGCATTATTATGTCTAGGAAATTCTGATTCGATATCATAACTCAGAAAAATCATCTTGCTCATCAGACAAATCTGCCAACCCAGCATCTCCGCAGGGAATCCTTAAAGTCTGCCAGTTTACCGCACTCCCAGAAAATATGTTCCCAATTACATCTTTCTTCCCCATCACACCTCCAGCATTCACTGTCGGCCTGAGGAAAAATTCTCTTGAGTCTCCATGGGGTATGGAAATATCTATGCAAACATTTCCAGGCAAAAATCCTAAATCTTCTAGATTTTGTTACACATTTGGGAGACATATACATCCTCTCATTGTTTCTTTATGAATTGCTTATCCACTCTCTCTTCCCAATCCTTTCTAACCTCCTTTGATTGATTCAGGTGATACCACATATGATTTGATAAATGTTCTTTGAGACTGCAATTGTGGGTCATGGTATATTGAAGGAACATAACAAAATATGCATAGGTAGAAGAGCACATGAGAAAACAACATTTTTTTCAGAGAATAGCAGTAGTAAAGTTTTATTATGTTAAAGGAAAAATGAAATTTGTACAATTTTAAGTACATAAGGAGATAAAAGTTATATATTAGAAGCTGTATAAATATAGGATTGTGGCTTGTTGTGGCTTAATGTTAAGTTTTTTAGCTAGAAAAAACATCAACAATTATACTCATTGGTAATACATTTACTTAGTTCTTCCTTAAAGGTGGTTAAATTCTTGGATAAAAAATTCACAGAAACAATGGGAGGACATAGGTATGGCTCCCAAATATGCAACTAAGTCTAGAAGATTTAGGATTATTGCTTGGAAGTGTTTGTATAGGTATTTTTATGCCCCAACCAGACTCCAAAGAAATTTTCCTTAGGTATATGGTAGGTGTTAGAGGTGTTATGGTGAAGAAAGAGATAACTGGGAACATATGTTTTGGAAATGTAATGACTTTGCAGACTTTAAAAATTCCTTACAGAGTACTCTGTCAGAAATATTGGGTAAGCAAATGGGTCCAACTAACAAAATTATTCTTTTGAGCTAGGATACAAGATCTGAATTGTGTAGACACAGTAAGGCCTTGTTAAGTTTAATTCTGGTGGCAGCAAACTAAATCAGTTACTAGAAATTGGAAATCAAAGTCCAAACCAACTGTACCTGAAGTAGTAAATATTATAAACAAGATAAAAGGAGTGGAGGTGGGATCTTTAGAAAAGGGAGGAGCAAACTACATAAAAAATGGAAATTGCGGGAACAATGGATGCAGAATAATGTTTTAGAGGGGGTGTGAGATTTAAGGGACAGAAAGAATTGATCAATTTATGTAATGTTGGATTGATGATAATTGTATATAGGCATGTATATAATGTATAATGTTTGTAACTGTGAACATGTTAACATAGTTTGTTTTCTTTTATATAATTGTATGTTTGGGGTTTGTATCAGAACATCAAAGGCTGATAATTCTGAAGCTCACAACTTCGAACTTCAAACCTGGAAAGCTGACAACATTGAACCACAGAATGGAGATCGCCATAGAGTGAGGGAAGGGAAGATTTCCCTTTACTGCACTATAATGTGATCTCGGAGTTGGTATATTTAAGTTGCGGGGGTGTGGGGGTGCAGGGGGCTTGCCTCCCTGCATAGAGCATTTTATTTTCTTTTTTTGGTAGTTAGTATTTTTTTTTGAACATTTGATGTCACTTTTGAGGTTTGCAGTTCGAAGTTGTGAGCTTCGGACTTGTAAGCTTTCGATCATCTGATATAGACCCATATGTTTGTATATATCTTAAGTGATAATTTAGTAAAGGTGTTAATAAAGTGGTTAATTCCTGGAGTTGCTTATGTGGGATGAATGTTTTTCTGTGTTCCACCTTGAAGGAGATGCAGAGAGACATGGCTAAACTCTCAGCTTATGTCTTCAAAAAAGGCAAGGCCCCAAGATTGAGCAACAAACTATTTTATCCAAGAGTAATGCCTAAATCCAAGGATAAAAGTAATTGGCTTCAGTAACTGGCTAGCAGATTAATGTCATTCTATGAGGATACAGTGTGCTTGTCTGTATGGGATGCTGCAAGTCAGAGGATTTCAACTTCAGATTTCTTATATTGCTTTGATTCGTTAGCACTTGGACAAAACTAAAAAAAAAGAAACAATTAATTAATACAATGTGTATAAAAATATCATTGCATCTATGCAGTACTGTGGGTATAATATCATAAAAATATAAAAGTGAAAAAAATAGATTATAAATATCAAGCCATTCAATGTGGTAGTAACACAGATTAACAAGTAAGACAAGTTTCCCTCACTTTCAGACTACAGTGAAGTAACGAATATGTCCCTGATTTCTACGTCTGGTTCCATAATGGCCTGAGTGTTCCAAAGCCAAAGGAGAAAATTTAAAGGTCTAAAACCTGGTTTGTACATTGACCAAAAAGGTCAGTATGTTCCATTGCAGCTGAGCAATGACTGGACGTAATAAGTCATTGAAGGCCTCTGAATCCCCCAAATAGAAACACTGCACATACAAAATGTAAACCTGTGGAAAGCATCCAGGAATTTTCAAAAAGCAGTCTCAGAAATGATGCAAAGAAGGCTAAAAGTCTGTATTAAATGCCTCCAAAATGTAAGCTTAGATGATGGAACATCAGTTTCCCTTGGAAAGCATCTCAAATGGAGAAAATCGTAAGATCTTGTAATAGTATGTAACCAACCAAACATGTCCCAGAATCACCCATCAGCACCAAAAGACAATTTAACATCTAATACATGCTAAGAATTCACAATGATAAACTACAAAAAGCCATAACATGGCAATAGAGTTCAATAAATGAATAAATAATCGAACTAAATAACATAGAGTCTGATAAATTACTTAAGAACTGTCCCAAGTTTCATCCACAGACAGTTAGAGACTATTATCTTTGTACATGTGCATAAACCTAGATGCAATTGTGATTCTTATTACAACAATTTAAGTACAGATATGCAAAATATTTACTAATTTTGAGTATTCAACACTTCAGGGTATTCCCCCGACTCTGAGTTACATTAATCTTGGAGTCAATAAATAGAAATAGGAGAATGGGGTACAAGGAACTGATTCCCCATTCAGTGATGTTTTAAAAGTGTAACAATGAGCTTTAAATTTTGCTGTTTTTTTTCTTTTATTTATGAAACATTTGATTTTGTAAGTGCAATGACTTGGAGTTTCTGTCTCACAGACCCAGTAGGAAGCCAGTTTTGTCAGCTTCTAACATATAAGATCAGGGGGAAAATGCTGGTGGGAATAAAAGAATGGAAACTAAAGAAAAAATTATTTCAGAGGACGTGTGTCACTAATTGATCCTCTAAGGAAATTAACAAAAAGAGAAGGAGAATTAAGCAATCACAGATAAAAATCTGTCAGAACTGAAACAATGCTTTTAGCTAAACAATTTACAGGACACTGTTATGTAATATTCAAAGTCAGTTTTTCAGAGAAAAAGGTCAGTAACAAGTTTAGATATAGTTTACTCATGTTCTAGAAAGAGGCATGCCTGTACCTTAGTCAGCCTTTCTTGCTTTCATACAGAGACTGATAAAAGTTTTATATGTCCAAAGAATAGATCATTACGCAGATACAAAAGTTACACTTTGGCAGTGAACATCAGAGGTGATGCAAAGTTGAAACTATTAATGTGCATAGTAAAGAATAAAATCATGTTATATATGATATATTAAATTCTGAGCAATATAAATGTGCAGACAGAATAATGAGTAAATAATTACTTCTCGGAAAATATGCATTATGAAGCATATGGATTATGAAAGGCTTCTCAAGAGCCACAGAATTATTAAGTACATTTTAAACAATATCAAAAAATAGGTTCATAGGTTCATAGGTGTGTACTAGGCTAATGGCCCTGAAGCCTTTACAAGCCTAGCCCAAAAAAATTGCACAGGCACCGTGCCACCAGATATTAGTTCACAGTGCCCTTATCCAATATGGCAAATGGAATGATCCCTGGAGTGAACTTTCTGTTAGCCATCCACTCATCAAGATTTCACTTGAAGAGGGCCAACGAGGTGCTCTGCTTGACATGAATGGGAAGCTTATTCCAGAGTATGGGCAGTCTTGGGAGATGAACCTGTCCCTCCAGCATTTTCTGTTAATTATGGTAATGAGGTTGTGATCTCTGGAACGTGTGGCGTGGGGGGATTGGGATTTCTTTAGGTGTAGCTTTCAAGTAGGGCTGGGTCAGACATGTCTTTGTAAGTCAAGCAGAGATCACCTATAAGTAGACGATAAGAGACTGAGAACAGCTAAAGTTTCTTGGGTCTGTCCATGTAGGACATGTATTTAAGGCCTGGGATCCTTTTTGTGAGGTATTTTTGTGGCCTCTCCAGCTGTTATAGGTGTCTAGTCAGGTACATGCCAAACAGGGCATTATATTCAGTGATTGGATTAATAAGGGATGAGTGAGAGGGACGATGACCTCTTTCATCCTGAATGCAAAACCTTTGGTTATAAGATGTGCCACGTAGAAGGACTTTCTGATCCAAGTGGCAATGTGGTGGTAGAAAGAGAGGTGGCTGTCGATCTGGGTGCCCAGAGCTCTTATGGCCCCTTCAGTGTTCAGTGGGCTCCCATCAATGTGGTAGTTTGTGGGAACTGAGTTTTTTCCAAAGAGGATGATAATGCATTTTTTGGCGTTAAGCTTCAGGCCATGGTTCTGACACCAGTCACTGGTCTCAGAGAAGCCCTTTTGTAGGATGCCTGCATCACTTGAGGAGTTGATAATGACTCCTAGCTTGCAGTCATCAGTGAACTTGGTCAACTGAACTCTTTCTTACTGAAATTGGTACACCTTGTTTGCTGCAGCATAGACTAGATCTAGGCCTGCTGAATCCAGTTTTGTTTATATGCTTGTTGTTTGTTTGCTTGTTATTTCCCTGAAACGCTAATTCCACCTAAAACGCGGCTTTTCAATGCTTCTGTGGATCCCTAGTGATATCTGCATTGCTTACTGTACTTATTTCCTTGTTTCACTTGAAAGAAAGTTACTGTTTGTCGTTTTTGCATTTAAGTTACCTGTAACACATTGCATTTAAGTTACCTGGCACTTGCACACTAAAGCAATTATATAAGTCAGCACTAAGAAATTAAAAGCACTACACCCTCACAAACTCCCCTTGAGTACCTTGTTCCCCATTGGCCCTTTTTTCAATTATAAAGAAATTCCAAATACTATTCTAGCATGTCCAATAGTCAGTTGTCAATCTCCTCTCCGGTCCAGCTGGTGAATCTGGGAATCTTGAGGCAATGTTACAACTGCTTCATGTACACAGATAACCCTCTCCTCCTCCCAACAAATTCCAACACATGTGAGAGATGCAACCATATAGCCAAACTGGAGGCTAGCTCTCTCAACTCAGTACTGGTGTAACCAGTCAGGAGGAGAAGGAAACCACACTCACTACAATTCCAGTCTCACATAGACCTACCACGGCAGCAAACCAAACACATAAACACACAAAAACATACTCGGAGGCTCTAAATAAAAATCTGCCTAAGCAGCAGAGACCTCCAAAGCAGACATCCAAGCAACCGCTACCCCAAAACAAAACACGTGCAACACATAGCTCACAAAGCCAGTGTGCCGAACAGTCACAGCCCTTAAGGCTAAACAACACAGCTGATACACTTGTAATAGGTGACTATCGTCAGGCACACTGACGTCCCACTCACCAGGCTGAACAAGGAGAAGGTCACTGTGAGCTGCCTGTCGGGCGCTAGGATCCACCACATAACACAAGCACTCAGGTCACTCCAAGGCAAGTACAAATATGACTCGGTCATTGTCCATGCTGGTGTGAATGACCTGAGACGTACCTCCCTGGACTACATGAAAAGAGACATAGAGGAGCTCTCTGAGCATGTAGCCCAGGCTGGTATGACCCTGACCTTGAGTAGCATCTTACCCTCACCAAGAATGATGCCACAATATGAAGACAAGATGATCAATTTCAACAATTGGCTTAAGTATTGGTGTCATTCAAAGGGGATCAATGCCTGTCAGCCTGGGATGACATGCTTGACAAGCCATGATGCTTCGCTAGGGATGGCTTGCACCTGTCACCCTGGGCTTTCGGATATTGGCAAAGGCTCTTGCTTCCCCATAGTGCCTTTTTAGGCAAGGCTCAGAAGACAAACCCACCTCCATAGGTATCACAAGGGATAAGAAACTAAGAGTAATGCTACTCAACGCCAGAAGTCTAAACCTCAAGATGCACGCACTCGAAACTCTCCTTAGCATGGAGAACATCGATATCTGTGCAGTAACAGAAACCTGGTTAAAGGCTCCCGAGAGCACCCCAGCACTACCAGGTTATACCTCATACCATGCTTTTCAGCCCCAAAACTTGGACTGAACCACAAAAGGAGGGGGAGTATCAATATTCGTCAAAGATACCCACACCTCCAGGTTGGTGGCACAGCACTAAGCATCAGAGACTATCCATGTGCAACTAACAGTGGGTAAAACTGCCTTCCAGTTTATAGCCTGCTACAGACCACCCTCCCAAACCCAGGAACCCCACTCGGCCTTCCTGAGAACACTGGAAAATATGAAGGTCTCTCCAAACACCATTATATTGGGCGACTTCAGTTACCCAAACATAGATTGGGAGCATGACTCTAGCTCCAACACCCTAGCCCAAAGGTTCCTAGAATTTATAAACTCAAATGCTATGGAACAACTTGTTACCACTCCCACAAGAGGGGAAAACATACTGGACCTGATCATCACCAACATGGGGACTCTATGCTCCAGACCAGAAGTGTATCCCTCACTGGTAAGATCAGACCATAAACTAATCTCACTGGATATTCACATCCCGACCCCACCCCCTGCCCAGAAAACCACAGTGAAAAACTTCTCTAAAGCAAATTCCACAATCCTCAAAATCAAGGTGGAATCCTTCAAAGCCCTCGAGCCTGTGGAAAATATGGCCCAGACCGCAGAATCCTTTATAAATGCATTCTATGAACACCTTCAGGAATGCAAGGATCATGCAATCCCAAATAAAACCAAGACCCAATCCTCCAAAGGCAGACGTCCTGTCTGGTGGACCCCAGCCATAAACAAACTATACAATAGAAGGAGGAAGCTACTACATGATAGAGCAAAATCCCAAAAGGGAAGGCATCTCTGATCAGTATTAGCAAAAACTGGGCACTCATAAAATCGTCTAAGGCCAGCTTTGAGAGAAAAATTGCACAGGACACTAAGGATAATCACAAGGCTTTCTTTAGTTATGTTAGGAACCTGGGTGGGAATTCCCAGATATGCTCAGAATTACTCCAAAATGACAAAAAATACATTGAACCCACAGACATTGCCAACATCCTAGCTGACAGGTCCCCCCCTCCCACCAAAAGGGCAAATATCTATCCCAGCAGAGTGCTGCCCCCCTGACATCTCAGATGCTCAGGTAAGAGCTGCTGTCTCCAAAGCAAAAAACACAGCATCAATAATGGGACCAGACGGTGTCCTGGGCTGCGTCCTACATGAACTCCAAGAAGAGCTAAACCCAAACATAAAACTACTGTTCAATCTCAGCCTTACTACAGGATATGTACCCAAAGAGTGGTGTACAGCAACAGTGGTCCCTCTCCACAAAGGTGGTGCCTCAATGGATCCTGGAAACTATCGCCCCATAAGCCTGACTAGCTTGGTCTGCAAAGCTATGGAAAGGATCATCATGGACCTCATAAATAAAGATATTGGGGACCTACAGACACTGGATCCTACCCAGTTCGGCTTTGTTAAGGGCAGATCCTGCCTCTTAAACCTGGTTGATTTCTTTGAAACAGTCACCAAGGCCATTGACGAGGGGAAGGTGGTCCACACAGCCTACCTGGACCTCACAAAAGCCTTCGATACAATACCCCACTCGGGCATTATAGATAAGCTCACCAGCTTAAATATAAACCCCTATGTCACTAGATGGGTTGCAAACTGGCTCAAGGACAGAACACACATGGTTGGAATTGCTGGAGCCATGTCAGACTCCAAACTAGTTACAAGTGGCGTCCCACAAGGCTCAGTCCTGAGACCTCTCTTGTTCGGTATATATTTCTTGGAGGTACAGGCTAAGATGACTGCAAACTGGGTGCCATAATCAACTCTCCAGCCAACACAAGCATCCTCTAAAAGGGCCTCATAGAAACAGACAACTGGTGCCATAGCCATGGCCTCAAGCTAAACGCCAAAAAGTGTATAGTCTTCCCCTTTGGCAAAAACAAAGTGCCCACAAATTACCACATAAGTGGTAATCCATTAAGTACAGAAGAAGTCATTAGGGACCTGGGGACCCAAGTTGATAGCAATCTCTCATTTGACAACCACGTGGCCAAAGTGGTTAGAAAAACATTTTATATAGCCCACCTAATCATGAAGGGATTCACATCTAGATCAGGGGTAGTCATCGTGCCTCTTTACTCATCCCTCATCAGGCCCATAATTGAGTACAATGCCCCTTTTGGGATGTACCTTACCAGACACCTGCAGCAACTGGAAAGACCCCAAAAGTACCTCACCAAGAGGATCAAAGGGCTCAAACAGATGACATTTGCTGCCCGGTTATAGAAACTCCAGCTCTACTCAGTGGCATACCGCCTGCTCAGAGGCGATCTGTGCCTGACGTATAAAGCCATGTCCAACCCAGAATTAATGGACATGCTGCACCTCAGAAAATCCAAATCCCATCGAGCTACGTGCTCGAGAGACTTAAACCTCAGCATTGAAATAAATAGGACATGCTGGAAGGACAGATTCATAACCCAGAGTCTCCCTTCACTCTGGAATAAAATCCCAGTCCAGGTTAGGCAGAGTCCCTCATTGACTCTCTTCAAGAGGAATCTTGATGAGTGGATGGGAGATCATAGGTTTACCCCGGGTATCACTTCTGTGTCACTGTTAGACAGAGGCACAGTATACTAACCTCGAAAAAGGGCATAGCAAAATTAATTTAAAATGGGTGGCGAAAGCCAAACACACTCTGGCTAGGCTTATAAATGCCCTAGGGCAGATAGCTTAGTATGAACCTATGAACTTATGAACCTATGAACCAAGTCCTTCTGTGTTGGCCTGGACTTCTGAGAAGTAGATGCCAAACAGGAGAGGGCCCAGGGCCAAGCCTAGTGGGACTCCACTCTTGACTGGTCGGCAGTCTGACTTGGAATATGCAACTTTCACTCTATGGGTCCTGTCTGTGAGCCAATTTGCAACCCACCTAGTGATGTAAGGATTGATGCCTAGTTTGGTGAGTTTATCAATGACACCTGAGTGGGGAATGGTATCAAAGCCCTTGGCCAGTTCGAGATAGGCTGTGTGCACTGCCTTGCCCTCATCCACAGCCTTTGTGACTACCTCGGAGAAGTCAACCAAGTCCAGCAGGCAGGATCTCCCCTTGACAAAGCCAAAATGTGTGGGGTCAAGAGTCTGGAGATTGCCTATATCTTTGCTAAGCAGGTCCATGATGAAGTGCTCCATAGCTTTGCATAACAGACTCATCAGGCTAATGGGACAATAGTTCCCCGGGTCTGTAGTTGCTCCCCTTTATGAAGCGGAATGATTGTAGCAGTGCAGCATTCATTAGGGACACAGCCTGAGGTAAGGCTGTGATTGAACAGGGCACATGGATGTGGTGCCAGTTCATTTTGTAGCTCATGTAGGACGCAGCCAGGGATATTATCAGGTACCATGGATGCTGTATTCTTGGCTTGGGACAATGCAGCTTTTACCTTTGCCACAGAAATGGTGGGTACCAGGCTTTCTTCTGTTATTGTGATAGGGCCCTTGGGGGGGGGGTAAAGTTGGCACTGAATCTATCGGCCAGTATGTTGGCTATATCTGTTGGCTCAGTATAGCAGGTGCCATTGTGCGATAACTCAAAGCAAAACTGGGTATTGCCTTTGAGGTTTTTGATATAGCTATAGAAGGCTTTGTGGTTGTTTTTGGTGTCAGCCACAATTCTGGCTTCATAGCTGGCTTTAGAGGATTTAATAAGAGATCTCAGCTTTTTGTTGAGACTGATAAGGAAGGTTTTCCAGTCTTGTGACTTCATTTTTTCTGCAACAGTTTCTTCCTTCTTTTGTAGAGTTTATTGATGGCTGGAGACCACCAAATTGGCTTCCTTTTTTTGGAGGGGAGCGTCTTAGTTCTATTTGGTATGGCAAGGTCCATGCATTTGTGTACATGCTTGTGCAGTGCATTGGTGTATGATTCAGCAGTCATGCATCTATTTTCCATTGGCATGGGTGCAGAAAAGTTAGCCACCTCTGTTTTTAGGAGCCCAAAGTCGGTTTTAGAGAAGTTTTTCAGGGTGGTCACCTTAGCAGGGGGTGTAGATGAGATGGACATTTCCATGGTGATCAGTTTGTGGTCAGATTTAACCAGGGAGGAATTGACTGTAGGTGTGGACTGTCTCCCATGTTGGTGATAACCAGGTCGAGGATGTAGCTTCCTCTAGTGGGGGTCAGTACGAGCTGGAATTGATAAATTTCAGAAAGCGTTGGGCCTGTACATTGGTACATGAATAGTTTTCCCAGTTGATGGAAGGGCAGTTGAAGTTACCCAGTATGAGACCTTGATAGATTCCAGGGTGCTTAGAAACTTGGAGTGAGAGTCTAGGGACATGTGGGGGTTCTGTAGCAGGCTATGGCTTGTATTGCCGTCTTACCCAGTGTTAGTTGCACCTGAAGTATCTCAGATGCATTGTACTGGGCTACCAGTCTAAAGGTGTGTGTATCCTTTAAGAATATGGAGACACCAATGCCTTTGGAGCTTCCAGCCATATTCTGGGACCGAAAGGTGTGGAATGAGTTGTAGCCTGGGAGTGCAGGGGTGCTTTCTGCCTCTTTAAATCAGGTCTCTGTTACAGCACATGTCGACATTCTCCATTTTGAGGAGAGCTTCGAGCGAGTGCATCTTGAGATTTAGACTTCTAGCACTGAGCAGCATGACCCTCAGATTGCATTTTTGTAGCTGTTATGGTGGAATTTTGGTCCTTGGAACACTGCCTAAAGAAAGGCACTATAGGGGAGGCAAGAGCCTTAGCCAGTACCAGGAATCTCAGGGGTGACAGATGCAGGCCATCTCTGGCATAGCATCGAGGTCTGTCGATCATGTCATCCAAGGCAGACAGATACTGGATCCCCTTAGAATGACACCAGAAACTTAGTCAGTTGTTGAAGTCAATCATTTTCTGCTTGTACTGTGGTATCATTCTGGATGATGGTAGAATACTGCTCAGGGCTAGGATCTTATCTGCCTGGGCCACATAATCTGAGAGTCCCATCATATTTCTTTTCATGTAGTCCAGGGAGGTATGTCTCAGGTCATTCACACCCACATGGGCAATGACTGAGTCATACTTGTACTTGTTGTGGAGTGACCTGAGTGCATGTATTATGTGGCGGATCCTGGCACCTGATAGACAACTGACTGCCACCTTTTCCTTGTTCAGCCTAGTGAGTGGGACATTAGTGTGCCTCACAATTTAGTCTTCTATGATTAGTACATTGGGCAAAGTGTTTTGCCTTAGGGCTTGGGTTGAGGGACACACTGTGGTGGTGAGCTTTGTATTCTGGGGTTGGTGTTGTTTTGTGGTGGTCAAGTGCATTTCTGTCTCAGGGGTCTCTGTTCATTGGGTACATTTTTACTGAGACCCTCCGCGAAGGTGGGTGTATGGTTTGTGTTTCTATGTGTGTGTGGGTTGTGATGGTTGGTGTTTTGGAGGACTGTGTGTTCTATGTAGTGAGTTACAGGTGTTGACCTTCTCCTCTTGACCAGCTAGTCCGGTCTTGATTGGACCATGCACTGCTTCCAGTTTGGTGATATAAGTGTATCTCTCACAGGTATGAGTGTTGGGAGGTAAGAGAAGAAGGCTGTCTGTGTACATTAGACAGTTGCCACACTGTCTTAGAATGTCAAAGTGCACCAGGTTAGCAGGAGAAAGCACAGGAAATTGCCCTACAATCATACCAGGAGGGGTGGTCATAACTAGTAAGTACTGGTGCTGTTACTGAGTAGGAACAGCTAGTGCTGATGGCACCTAAGTGTGCTACAATAAATGCCACAAAGTCTATTAAAGTGCTAGCCGATCAAGCTAACTTAAGTGCAAGAAGTAAAAGAACAAGCACGTTCTAAGAGGAAAATTTAAGAGCAGACTTTCTAGAACTGGTAATAGTTTACCTCAACTGAGCACCACTGCACGGTGTGCAAACACGGGCTTTTAAACCAGAAACTTGAAAGGGATGGAAAAAATGCCCAAATGGCCAATAAACTACAATTACTGGATCAGAAACCACTCCTTTTGTTGTAGGTAGACTACCTAGTGGTTACCACTCCCACTGATAAGCTAGAAGGCTTCCCTCCAACGCAGAAAGGTTTGGGGTGCTCAGAAACTTACAAAACAGTCCTGGATACAGAAAATCTGTACCTAGACTACACTACTTACAGAAAAAGTGGGAAACAAGCTTAGAACTTTTTTTTTTGCAGAAAAGCAGTTAGAACAGTAGCAAAACACTTTAAATGCAGTACAAGCTAGAACACTTGAGTGTATAGCAATATTAAGGCAAATGCAGTTTAAATAAATGCAGATAAGTTAAAAATGACAAAAAAAACAAGTGCAGAGAGCAGTAAATTATGAAAAAATCAAAATGGAGGCACTTGTATCTCTTTCTCCTTGCTGTTGCTATTGTAGTCTGCATGATGCCAAAACTGGCTCTGCAGAGCTTAAACAAGTGCAAACCCATGTAAAGATGGGCTTTTAAACCAGAAAGTTGAAAGAGATGGAAAAACTGCCCAAACAGCCAATAAACTACAATTTCTGGACCAGAAACTACTCCTCTTGTCATAGATAGGCTATCTAGTGCTTACAACTCCCAGTGATAACCTAGAAGGCTTCCTTCCAACACAGAAAGGTCTGGGGGGGGCTCAGAAACTTACAAAACAGTCCTGGATACAGCAAATCTGTATCTGGACTAGACTAGTTACAGGAAAGGCAGGAAAACAGCTTAGAACTTTTTTTTTGGGGGGGGGGGTTGCAGAAAAGCAGTTAAAACAGTAGCAAAAACACTTTAAATGCAGTACAAGCTAGCACACTTGAGTGTGTAGCAATATTAAGGCAAATGCAGTTTAAATAAATGCAGATAAGTTAAAAATGACAAAAAAACAAGGGCAGAGAGCAGTAAATTATGAAAAAATCAAAATGGAGGCACTTAGAGTATCTCTTTCTCCTTCCTGTAGCTCTTGTAGTCTGCAGGATGGCAGAAAATAACTATAATTTTTATTTTTGATACTGACAGAAAAATAAACCTTAGCTTATTCAAAACGGCACCTCCACCAAGCTAAGGATAAAGGGTTTAACTGAACCTAGCTTGATGTTCTGTATTTTAGACTATATAAGTATAACTTTTAAGTATCATTAATGCAGACAGGTGTCATGGAGGAAAGATATAAGGCTGATTTACATACCATAGCATACAAACAATTCCTTTTGTATACATGGGGGTGGAACATGGGCAATTTGTCTCTACAGCCAAAAGTAGAAAAAGGTAGTATGTGACAGCCTTAAAACATTTGCTAATGCAGTAGGACAGTTCTAAAATTACAGCAAAGGAGAAAAATCTGTTTCACTCCAAAAGATCTGCTTTTTTACCAGACATATTAAGATCATAATGTTGATCAGATGTTAGACTTATAAGTTTTAGTAAAGGAATGTTTTTGAAGTATATGTTTACATAACACAAGTTACTGATGACATTGCACAGTGAGAAGCAAAAGTACAAACATGTGCCATGCCTATCTGTGTCATTATTGTCTCAAGAGTTTAGTCAATATAATAAATCAATATATTTATACTAGTCTGAACTCAGTGCCTGTTTTGTGACAGCTTTGCTAAAATTTATCCATGCAGCTGCACTGAATTGGAACCTCCAACCTCAATATCACTGCATATTTATACAGATGATATACAGACATTTTTGGGAAAAGGGTCAGGCACCAGCTTTTGAAAGACTATGTCAGGGATGTAGTCACTGCCATAGTCATTCTAAGGCTTGTGCCAGATTCTTTTTGCAGGGTTTGGGACTGGTTCCATCCTGCTGTTTCTTCTTGGACTCTGGCTAGAATTAGGCTGTGCTCTTTGCTTGTTTTGCTCGTTAAACTAGGTAAGGGGGTTTTGAAGGGAAGAATATAGGGATCAGAAAAATCTTCGATACCCTTTGCATTAATTTACCTCTCACACCCTGAATTAATTTACCTATCACATCTCATTGTCTGAGGACCTAAGTAGCAATTGGCCCACACAGAAGCTAGGAATCTAGAGAGGAGCTCAGCATTTCTGACTTTAATTCTTCTGAAATGTTTTAGTTATGTACCCAAATTAATCTCCTTAAAACATAAGCTGTAGCCAAAGCTCTGCAAACAGTATCAACACAGTCATGCATACTTCATAAGGCATGTTTGGAAACGTGATACAGGTTAATTACAATCTGATTCGTATAAGACATACCTTTATAGGTCAGAGATACAGGAAACTCTCCTAAACTATTGACACATTTTTAAAATAAACTTCAGCATATGTCCCTGGTAGTTAAGGATTCTGAAGGCTAGAACAGAAAAAGAAAAAAAAATTCTCTTAGCTTGTTTCTCCAACCATTTACCCCCCCCCTCCCCCCATCCCCAGGAACTGAGTTGACGGTTGAATGGAGTTTTCTTGCTGCTGGAACTGTGGGCAATATTGCTGCTGGACAAGATATCTACTTTCTTAGGAACTAGCAGAATAGGAGGGATAGGTGCAGTACTGGGATCTCCTTGTTCAAGAAAGTCATAATATCTGTACATCTCAGGGGCAATATTCCTGTGCTCTGAAGGAAATACAACTTTTAGTCTGGAAATGGTCTCAGCAGAAGAGAAAGCATCCATCTTTATAACTACAGGTCACTATCCACAGAACCAGAGTCTTGGGCTGTAGAACCCCCCTCCAGTGGCATAACATTTATTCTGTCAACATCTGAATCACCTGAGAAAACTTCCTCTTCCCTAGAGGAAGGGGTACAAGTTGTAGGAGGAGGAGGAGGTATATGGCTGTCAGAACTGACTGGCTGCAACAGGTTTCTAGCTAAGGTAATAACATCATCTTTTATGCACAAAAAAACATATACCTTTTTTATAAGTGATTAATTTTTTGTTTCTTTTTCTTAGGAACTTCCCAAAGGGGGGATTGGCTATGAGAAAGCATATCATCCAACTACCTACTTAACTGAATAAACTACTTGAAAGTGTAACAAGGCATCTATTATTCCCACAGGGAGAGCATCAGAGAGAGAATCTCTTAGATTTGTTAGCTAAAGTGATTTTATCCGCACTAATCCTTTGTACTCTTGTTTCTTGTTAGTCCTGTCACCCTCTGTTCACAGGTGGTATACCAGACCTGACTCAAACTTTCTGGATTACCTCTGTTTTTTGTCAACATAGATGCAGAGTTCCAGAAATTAGCTGCCCTGAAAATCCATAGAAAAATAGGTAAACACTTTGTAAACACAAGCATTTACATAAGAATTATCTTTTTATATGAAAAATGCTTTCCGACTGTTTCAAATATTTAAGTAAACCTAACTAACATAAAGTAAGCCCTAGGGCATGAAATTATGGTTTATTACTATAAACTGGTCCCTAGAGTGACAGTACTGGAAATTATGGAATGTATACCAATGTGCTTGAAAAGTCTGTATTCTTAAAGTAATATACCACAATTTCTACAAAAAACACTGTAAACAGTAAAAGTACAATAAACTAATTATTTATATGTGTGGAAGGAGTCTGCAAAAGGAATCTTATTGTTTGACAGGAAGCCTTGGCTGACTGCTGCACCAGAGAATTGGAGAGACAAGAAAGTAAGAGTTTTAGTTACTCTGAATGCTTTTATTGTTCCCTCCAAAAGGGATTGGCCTATGGGGAGCCAGAGTGACTATGTGGGAGGGAGTTAGAGCTTTGGAAAGCTGACCCAGTGCTGGGTCCTTGACAGGATACAACCAGTAGGCTATTGCAACAGTGAGAATGGTGAACATATGGTTTGTTACTGAAACTATAATGTTTCAAGATTTTACAGAAAAAAGTGGAATGTGAGAGTCCCACAAATTACTTCTCTATGCTTTATCTGTTTCTTCTTTAGAAAACAGTGGGCATTTAACAGTTGCTGAGGAATCCAGAAGTATAAATGCTATTGCAAACCAATATTATTATCTGCTGTTACAAGTGTTCTGTATTGGAGCTTTTCTCCCCAGGCATCTGCTGAAAATGGGCTCAGGCTCAGTCGGACATACCTGGTTAATAAATGTCAAAAATAAAAGAATAATAAAATACTTTAATTAAAGTTGTAACAGAAAAGGAAGTTCCAGAAACAACCAAGAATGATAAAGTGTTCCAACTTGTTATGCACCTTTACCTGTGGAGTACATGGTACCCAGTAACTGAGAGTGCTCCTTCTGCTTCATTTCCAGCTTGTTATGCATCTTTACCTGTGGAACACATGGTACCCAGTAACTGAGAGTGCTCCTTCTGTTTCAGTGCTAGAAATTTGTAAACTCTAACTGATTTGTTCATGTCTACCTATCAAGATTATATCCTAAAATATTTGTCTTTTCATACCAATTACTCCGTAAACCAGACCTTTGAACTAGCTACAAATAACCATCAGAGAACAGTGAAAACAAAAAAGTATGGTTTCCTAAAACTAATCAATGGATGGAAGCCTTCAGAATGATTTTGTTGTATGCTAGGCATTTTCCAGTTAAAACTTTAGCATAAGTTACTATGTCTCCATTCTCATGCTCTCCGTTGTGTTATATAAGTTTATACTTCTATGATTCTCTATTTGTCCAGAGATTATTTAGTTATAGACAGCTACCACTACAATAGGCATCTTGAAATAGAACCCATGAGTTCCACCTGGAATTCTGAATGCACCAAAGTGCTCTATCTGATTATAGCATTCCTGCTTTTTAGCAGTCAGCTATTTCATTATATGTTCCCTAATGTCTGCGATTTAAGCACAGGAAAGTCTTTTGTTGCCAAAAGGAAATAGACTAGCTGAGATGACGGGTCCATGTCATATAGTCGAAGTGTCAAAACTTCGACTATGTAAATATTGAACCCAAAATTTCAAAAACTGAATACTCCGAACACTCAGGACAGAGATTTTTTTTTTCCCAGGGAAAAAAATCACTTTTCTGGTACAAAAAGCAGAAACACATGAACACTAAATACTGTTTCCAATGTGGGGGGCTGTGCCCCCTACACCCACCCACTTAAATATACCAACTCCGAGATCGCACCACAGTTGAGGAAATAGCAAAGCTGTGGAACCGGCCCACCAAATTCTTTCACAGGAAAGAATTTGATGTTCTGCAGCTTCGTTATTTTTAGACTTCGAACTTCCCAGTTCAAAGTTTCGGCATTTGGAGTTGTGCACTTTTGGACTTATGATATACACCCGAGATGACTTTTGTATGCTCTAGGAAAAGTCCTCAGTACAATTTGCTTGTAAGAAATTCCACTGCAACAGAACATTTTGAGAGAAAAGTCATTCACAAAGTAATAGTAAGCATATCTTACAGAAGTCTTATTACATCATGTTTTTAAATCAAAAATTACTTCATTTAGAAGTTATTTTAATCTAATAATTATATGAATCAGATCTGAAAACAAAAATGAACCCATAAAAAAGTTATTGTAATACAACAAGTATATGTACATGCATTTACACTACTACAAAAATCAAGATGAAAATATACGCTAATTGCAATAAAAATGTTTCTTATAACTGGAAGATAGGTGGCTATGTTTTGTAAAACAGTCAAAAACGAACTCTAAATATCATAAACAGAATTATAATTAGGCATAGGATCATAACCATTCTATTATGTGCTTGGGACATAGATGTCAGGAATTTAACCTTGAAAATGAAGCTCAGAGGTAAACCTTGAGCACGTAAACTGGTTTATGATCTGAGAATCATAATCATGAAGAAGTGAATTGGTACTTTTCTAGGATGAGTGCCATCATTTTCCATTGTAACATTAAGTGAAATACATGTTGTTTCATGTTGTCAGTATTTCTGATGCTGTTCACTGGTGCTTTCCATCCAGCTGTGTTGGCACCCTGTAGTTTTATTCAAATTATAAATCTGCCATTTGAGTCCTGATACATTTGACAGTATAATGGGGCAGTTTCAGGTTTTAAAACTGTTAATAACGTTCTGTGTGGCACTGTTAGGGAAGTGTTGCAGCTTTTAAAGCTGTTAGTTGAGTCTCAGTGCAGTTCTCTTTTCACTGCCATCTCTGCTAAAGCACAGGAGTATGTAGTATCAGTGCTATAGTGCTGGAGTGCTGTGACTTTGCTTAGAATTTAGGAAAAGACAACATTGTTTTCTGAAAAATAAAGGAAATAAGAGATTTCTTCTGCACCTTTCAGTGCTGTTAAGGCCTGGTCCCCCACTAGAATAAAAGCAGTCACCACAAAACAGTATGAAGCATTTTCACAGTGATTAAAGTTGTTATACACTTCACTGTCATGCACAAAAAAGAAAAAAGGAAAAAGCCAAAGTGTGGTAGAGAGAAGAGTCTATCAGCTTTTAAAGCTGTTTTTTCAATAGAGGGGCAATGCTTCTGTCTGCTGTCTGTATGGCAGAGGTGTGTTTAGGGCCTTAAAAGTTGTAAAGTGGCTTGTTTTCATACCCTCACATTGCTGTTAAGCTGTGGTCTTGTATCATAGCTTGCCTGCAGTAAGTGCCAATCAGCACAGAACAGTGGAGAGAAGCTAGAACAGCTTTAAATGTTTATTTTGTTTACAGGGGTAGTGCACTGATCAGTATTGCCCAATTTCAGTATTAGCCCAAGTGAAATACAAACTATTTCACAAACACAAAATACAGAAATGCAAGCAATAACAGAGTAGTTTATTTAGAATAATTACAAAGAAAAAAATCTGTATATATGCATTCTGGTGAACAAGTGCAGTTCAGTGTACAATCAAGACAAATGGAATATGCAACACATACATTAGTATGTATTAAATTAAATTAAAAAATAAATTAAATTTTGTGAGAGGAGAAGAGACTTGGCAAGCAGATAGGTATAGTGTTTTGGAAAATATATCCTGTGTTGAAGCAGTAGCATTTGACCTGGATGAAGAAGTGCTTTTTTTGAGTTGCATTCTGAATTTGTATAAGGATTTTTTTACTTGAAGTCTACTTCGAAGAGGAGCAAATGTGTGGAGTTATAGTATTGGTAGAGTTGAAATCTTAATAGTAAGTTAGACACATTTGTTATACATAGCCATTTGGCTTTTTCTATGATGATACAGTGATGCTCAAAGAGAAGTCAGACAGTAATTAACTAGCAGATGCTATTAGAGATAGGGTGGTATCTGGATTTTTTTCTTTATGGAGGCAGAAGCAAAAACTGGTAGCCCATATTCAATCTGAGAAAGAACTCCTTTGCCAATGGCCACAGTGGTTGATTGGGATGGAAAAAAGGATATCATTTTGGCCTAGAAGAGGAGGGAGATTATTTTGGCTCTTACTTTGTCTATGTGAAAATGGAAGTTTAGTGGGTGATTAAGCTATAGCCCTAGGTAACTGAAGGTAGAGGATGTCTCTATTGAATGGCAACATACATCAAAGATAGCTAGAGTCAGGTGCTTGGCAAAGAGTCTGTGGAGTTCCAAATATTGGTCTTGGTGGGGTTTTGAAGTAGTTTATGGTTTATGAGCCATTGGTGGAGCTCATGCAAGTCCAACTGGCATTAGTATTGGATGTTGGTATGGCAGCAACCTGATAAGTAAATGATCATGTCATCAGCACAGAGGATATGTGGCAATGAGGGAGGTAATAAGAAAGTTTGTTAATGAATATGGAGAATAGGAGGGGGACAAGAATAGATACTTGTTGTACACCTTTGGTAATAGGTGTAGATTGTGATTGGGAAGATCCTATTTAAAAAAAAACAACACCAAACCTATTTTAACTCTGAAGTGTTTCCAGTGAGAAAGTTTTTAAACCAGGGAATGGTGTTTGGACTGATACCAATATAAGTTAGTCTGTTTTGGAGAAGATATTGGTCACTGAGATGAAATTGTGAAGTCTATAAATAGGGCACCTGTAAAGAGGCCATTACCAGAGTTCTTGCAGGATATCATTAGTTAGAGACAGAAGCACTACCATAGTACTTCATCCAGGCCAGAATCCATGCTGTTTGGAATAGAGTAGATGGTACTGCTGGATATATATATATATAGAAAGTTGGTTGTAGAGGTTTGCCCAGAATTTGGAGAATGAATATTGAATAGAAGTGAAAGATATATTTTAGGCTGGACTTTATTATTGGACATAACACAAGTATAGCAGAACAAACTGCCTAATAGCTTCTAAATCAACAGGAGAACATTTAGCTTCCAGCCACTGTCTGTGATTAGGCAAAGTGTTTTATGGCTTTCAAAGCTGTAAAGCACTTTATTCTCCTACACCTTTACTTCTGTAACTGGTAGTACATGCATTACATAAAGCTCAATGGACTACAACAAACTATGATCAGATCTACAGTCCTAGCTACTTGTGTATTCACAACATGGATGTCAAGGTGCAGCTCTTGAGCTTTGCTTCACTCTGCATTTGTGGTGAAGTTCTTGATATGCATGTCTTGAACATATAACAAGTTGGTTATAATCAGAGGCATAATTAAAATAATTTGTATCATTCACTTTTATGACATTGCAGATGCGTTGCAAGGTTGCCATGCACTCTTATGATGTCCGAAAAATGTCTAACAATATTATCTTTTTTCCAGTTTATAAATGTAATCACTGTACTAAATTTGTTACATTATTCTTCTGAGACATATCAAAATCTGAACTAATAGTAATAGAAAATATATTTTCCTGGTTTGAAGATAGGTCACTATTTGTAAACAGCCACAAAATAACACATATATGCTATATTATTGTTCGAAGTTATATCATAGTGCAAAAATAAAAAGGATTGTAATTTCTGTACTTGGAAATGGAGAAGAGATACTTAGAAATATGTCATATTATACAAGTGCCCCAAAGTGGGATAGTACCATTACTTTCTGATGATGCCATCACCTTTGAGGTTGCTCATAGTGACATTGCCTTTCAGAGAACTAACTCTCAAAGAAATAGAAAACCACCAGCACAGTTAAAGGACATACAGAGGTATTCAAAGGCATTCAGAAAGAGTAGTGTCCTGCAGTGCCTGCAGCACAGTCTTTGCCCGAGAACTGCAGGCCCAGGATCCAGTGCTGTGTGGCTTTGCAGGCCCAGGATCCACTGCTATGTGGCTTTGCAGGTGTTTGCAGGCCCAAGATTCACTGCTATGTGGGTTTGCAGGCCCAGGATCCACTGCCATGTAGACTTACATCAGAGCTTACCTGTCCTCATATTGGTTCACCAGACCCAATGAGAAGATCAGCTGCCATAACTGATTCCATTGATCTGTCCCATCAACCCCTAAGGATTACAACCAGATATTCTTGGAGAGTGAGGCATGGATAGGTATTCCCTCTGTCAGAGGAACAACAACTTCTTTGTCTGTTCCCTTTGCCTTGCTATTTGGATGTTTCCTCCCCTAGCATTACAACACTTCCTGCCAATCCCCTTATGCCCTATGTCGGCAGCCATCAACTCAACACAGTCTGCCATATCTGTGACAGTGCCATTATGACTATTACCACACAAACGTCAGTATCGTTAGATAGCTATGTCTGGAAGCCATACTCAATACACACCAAAGTTGTCCTTACAATGTGGTGTACATTATGAGCGCTCCTGTCTGCTGTTGATTTCCTTAGAATTCACTGTAACACAGGATCCTATAGTTGCAATAATCTGTTTATCTATTTTTGTAGCATGGTGGTCACGGTAATGAGACAATATTGCAAGATATTCTGTGAATGGTACCTGCAGTGCACTGTGTAAACAGTACTAATTCACATTATGAGGCCTGATCTGCTTGGTGCACTTATACTGTTGCCAGTTAAGATGTGCATAACTTTATAGCGGGGTTGTCTTACTGTGTTGGCTGCTCATTGTGGGCATGCTCTAGCATGTAGATTACATAATGTGTGCATGTGTATAGGGCATGACTGAATAGTTGTTTTCCTGGCCTAAGCTACTGATCATGTGCATCTCACTGCCAATAGATGCAACTCAGTTTAGTGCCATTGTATGGGCTTCCGGATGTAAACGTTTTACATGTATGTTGTACTTTAATGTGCACCATGGTGAGCATGACTCACATATGCAAATGGCCCCTTGTCACTTGACCTGTAATATTGCAGTCTACTCTGTGATGACTGCTGCTTTTGCTAATTATATGGCATCCTTATGTGCACCATGGTGAGCATGACTCACATATGCAAATGGCCTTGTCACTTGACCTGTAATATTGCAGTCTACTCTGTGATGACTGCTGCTTTTGCTAATTATATGGCATCCTTATGTGCACCATGGTGAGCATGACTCACATATGCATATGGCCCCTTGTCACTTGACCTGTAATATTGCAGTCTACTCTGTGATGATTGCTGCTTTTGCTAATTATATGGCATCCTTATGTGCACCATGGTGAGCATGACTCACATATGCAAATGGCCCCTTGTCACTTGACCTGTAATATTGCAGTCTACTCTGTGATGACTGCTGCTTTTGCTAATTATATGGCATCCTTATGTGCACCATGGTGAGCATGACTCACATATGCATATGGCCCCTTGTCACTTGACCTGTAATATTGCAGTCTACTCTGTGATGACTGCTGCTTTTGCTAATTATATGGCATCCTTATGTGCACCATGGTGAGCATGACTCACATATGCATATGGCCCTTGTCACTTGACCTGTAATATTGCAGTCTACTCTGTGATGACTGCTGCTTTTGCTAATTATATGGCATCCTTATGTGCACCATGGTGAGCATGACTTACATATGCAAATGGCCCCTTGTCACTTGACCTGTAATATTGCAGTCTACTCTGTGATGACTGCTGCTTTTGCTAATTATATGGCCTCCTTATGTGCACCATGGTGAGCATGACTCACATATGCATATGGCCCCTTGTCACTTGACCTGTAATATTGCAGTCTACTCTGTGATGACTGCTGCTTTTGCTAATTATATGGCATCCTTATGTGCACCATGGTGAGCATGACTCACATATGCAAATGGCCCCTTGTCACTTGACCTGTAATATTGCAGTCTACTCTGTGATGACTGCTGCTTTTGCTAATTATATGGCATCCTTATGTGCACCATGGTGAGCATGACTCACATATGCAAATGGCCCTTGTCACTTGACCTGTAATATTGCAGTCTACTCTGTGATGACTGCTGCTTTTGCTAATTATATGGCATCCTTATGTGCACCATGGTGAGCATGACTCACATATGCATATGGCCCCTTGTCACTTGACCTGTAATATTGCAGTCTACTCTGTGATGACTGCTGCTTTTGCTAATTATATGGCCTCCTTATGTGCACCATGGTGAGCATGACTCACATATGCATATGGCCCCTTGTCACTTGACCTGTAATATTGCAGTCTACTCTGTGATGACTGCTGCTTTTGCTAATTATATGGCATCCTTATGTGCACCATGGTGAGCATGACTCACATATGCAAATGGCCCCTTGTCACTTGACCTGTAATATTGCAGTCTACTCTGTGATGACTGCTGCTTTTGCTAATTATATGGCCTCCTTATGCAGCACTACTTCTGGCAGGTCCATGCTGCACCTCTACTTATGCAAACTTTGCTCCATTTGGGCTATATAGTGCAGTTCTCATTGTTTGCTGCTGTACAATGTCATTATCATGCTTTTCTTAATACCCCATCTATTTGTTATTATGTGACTGCAGATAGTCACAATAAACTTGAAAAGACAAAATATTTATCTGAAATGGTGTTGATAATTATGTATTACAATCTTTTGATTTGTATTTAAAGTATCTAAAATATTCAATAGAATGTTAAAGTTTGTGATAGGACTAGGAAAAGAGAAGAAGCCACCACTCCAGAACATGAGGAGATCTGTGGCATTCAGACTGAACCAAAGGACTTTTTAAATTAAAGGATGATGCAACATTTGGTCAGCAGATCCTACGAACAAGGAATTCTATCACTGCCTTTTCTCAGCACTGAAAGCTCAGAAGTTTGCAAACTTCATAACAGAGGGTGCATGCTGTTTGCTGATTGAGGAACTTTAGCAATCTATCAAGTAGGGTGACTTTCATTATCTATTCATGTAGCATAATTATATATTCATGTAAGTAGTCTTAAACATCTGTTATTGGACTAATGTCTTGTGTCCCTGCTACTGATTGGTCTGTTGTTTACTTCCACAACATTATGTGAAGCATGGGCTCTAAACAGAATGGCAGAAGAACCTAAATGTGAAAAGGATTTGATATTTGGTACTGAAGCAAAGTCTAAAGAAATGAATGAAGCAAAGCCTTCACTGCTCGGGCCTTATTCCAACAATTTGACTATCTCTGTACACTGTCTGTTTAAGTATACTAGTTACATTTTATTTGTTATCAGGGACACTGTTTTAAAAGAGAACTGCCCCTCCTTATCTTGATTATTTTGTATCCTACTCACCTGGTATTGTGGCCATTCTTCCTGCAACATAGTGGAAACATACTGGAACTAGGCTGGGAGGAACACCAGTATAAGGCACTGATAATACATGTAAGGGTGAAGAAGAACCAGGTTGCACTATGTATAATCATAACAGTATAATAATGTTAATAAGTGTATTTAAAAGTTTAGATTCTAGGGTCATTTTAGTAATGGGGAGGCTGTCTGCGGACACTTTACATGATCTGAGAAATGTTATTTCGGACTGCAATTGTGTAGCATCATTTTATATAATATGTATAAAAAATGAGTGGGTCATGAGATAGGATGAGATACTGAGGGTGAAAAGCTGTTTCATATCAAATTTACAGTATGCCTGGGTGACAACAGCAGATTTCTGCCTTTGGGCGAGGGAGACATAAGAGTACATGACCTGGTCCTAATAGGATGCTGAACCCCTGGCACTTCACATTTTCTTTTATTTGGTAGGCTTGATGCTGTATCATGGATATAAAGGTAGCTCATGGTATATTTCCAGAACTGCATAGCTGAGATGAAGCAATTATTATAAGGGCTAGGCATTGTTTATATGTTACATTTTTACTTTTTTTTTTTTTATTATAGTAAGTGTAAGCTTGTTTAGAAATCCCTGCTAACACTTTCCTTTAACTCAACAGTGAAAACTCATTAGCTTCTAGGCAGCATGGGGGCTGAACTATGATCTCTATTGGCTGAGTAACCTTTGACAACTCACCAGTAGTGCAAGCCTCATTAGGTATTTCTGTCTTTCTATATTCATTACAGAAATGTGGCTCAATCAAATACCTTCTGACAGCTGTATAAGAAAGGCAAATAGCGTGGGCTGTATTTGTATTTATTTTTGTGTTTTCTTATTGGATTATAGAGAGTATTTTTGTTTGGAGTATATTCAAATACTTTCCCTTAAGCATTAAACATTCTGGTTATGAAAGAAAACAAAGCTTTGTCTCTTGGTGAGTCATGGAAATTAGAAAAGGTTATTTACCTGTGATTTTAGGAATGATGTAGACTAGTATTTGATGGGAAATAAACCATTTCAAGGATTTAGCTGAAATAGCTCATTTGAACAGCCTCTGTCATGGAAAATACTACTGTATGGGAAAAATATCCACCCTGCTCTTTTTGCATTCTTAGAGTCTATGGCTGCATACTTATCCACCTATTATGTTAATTTGATCACAAAATCCACTCATTAGTCTTTTGTTAGCTCTTGACAGTAAGCACTAAAGTATAATTTTGTGAAGGCACTCTTCTTAAACTATTTAAATTATTTTGCCCTCCCATTTGGTTGCATATGCTTAGAATACTGAGTACCCAATTATCCTCAGATTAAATCTCACTCAAAACTGATTCCGTCTACTATTGTAACAAAACTGGTTATAAATTCTGTGTCACCAGCTGCCAGTGTTTTGCACTAATCTTTAGATCTGTGCTATTAACTGACATGAAAAAAAACACTTACACTCACAATGGAGTCCTGGCCTGCTTTAGCCTCATCTCATGAAGCCAGGCTATTGGTACTTGATTTTCTGAGGCAGTATAAGTATACCTCATGTTTATTGACCATCCATGTCGTCTAACATGTACTCATTCCACCTGCAAGAGGTGCACTTATTTATCTAAACTGGAGACTAGTCTCTATCTGTCCCACCCCCCCGATCATTAAATATCACCACAACATCACTCCTAGATATACTGAGGCAGTAAGGAAATCCTTGCCTCCTAGACATCCTTCAGCTGATCTCAGCCATGCAGCCAAAATACTAATACATTACCCATGCCAGTACCAGCATTTACTGTTGCTGGGAGTCACCTGGACTGCAAGTCTGTACCCTCAAGGACCAATAAGCCTGCAGCACATCACTGAAATGCCTTAGTCATTGTTGACTCCATTGTAAGGTATATAGACACAACTCTTAGCAATATAGCAAAGATTGCAGTGAAAGTTAAGTGCCTCTGTAGTAGCTAGGGTTAGGGAAGGCAATACAGCTCTTATGTTTCTGCACCACCCCCAATACAATTGTGATTTTTGTAGTTTATTTACTTTGCTAACCAAGTTGGTGGACTAGCCGTACACCTCATTTTTAGCCACAACCTGGGTCAATTTGGAGGTTACAAATTTCAACATTGAATTACATTTTGTTAGATATATGACAAAAGAATGAGAGCATATTACTGAAAGTATACAAGTATAACATAATAAATATCAATAGATACAGAAGCACATGAAACACCAAAAATTATTTTCAGAGATTAACAGTATTAAGGTCTTGTCATGGTAAACGAAAATGGAAAGGTGTAAAATTTTAGAAGTACATAAGGAATCAAGATTCATATATTAAAAGCGGTACAAATATGCAGTCGTTGCTTGATGTTGCTTAATGTTAGAATTGTACTTAGACTGAAAACATAAACACTTGTATTCATTGGTACAAAATTTATTAATTTCCTCTTTAAAGGTGGTTAATTCCTGGAGAAACCCTTGTGGGATAAATACTTTCCTGTACTTCCAGAGACAAAGCCGGACTCTCTGCTCATTTCTGGTGTTGAGCGGTATTCAACTTTCATCAAGAATGATACCTAAATTCAAGAATAAAAATGACTGGTTTCAATTATTGGCTGGAAAATTCTAGAAAAATGCAGTGTGTGTCTGCATGGGGATGCTGTACCTTTCACTCTTTCAGTTTTCACATATTGTCTAAAATAATTGCTGTCCACTATTTTTACATAGATTTTTGCCTGACAGATACAATGAATTCCAGTACTGATAATATCAAGGTAGCACTGATGAATGCCAGCACTCTAAATAAAATCTATGAACTTGACACCTTTATGAATCTTGCAAACACCACCATTAGCGTAATTACAGAAATCTAGTTCCATTGGAGTAATAGCATGCCCTATGTTCCAGGGTACAATGCCTTTCATGCATTCATAACCACTGGTTCCTGTGGAGGAGTGTCTGTATTTATTTACAACCCAGTTGCCACTCAGTTGTTTCTGCATGATGCTAATCTGGAACTAATTGAACTCCGATGTATACTCAATAAAATGAATTGTACATTATAGCCAATTATAGAACCCTTTTTATGACCCCTTCAGAACATGCAGAATACTTTAACCAGCTAGAAAAGTTAACCATTTAACCAAAAACCTTTCTTATGGGCAATAGCAACTATCCACACATAAAACTGAAAATGAGTATTATCAACAACAAATATGCCCATACCTTTCTGGACTTCACAAATGCCAAAACACTTGACCAAATTGTCTACCCTGCCCATCAGAGTTATTTTCTTGGGCTTCGCTTGACAAATTATTCCTCTAATTCCACCACCCTAATTGTTACCCTCTCCCTAGACAGCTCTATTTATCTCACTGTGATCTCCCTGAGAACTTGCTTTGTGGCATGAAGACTAATTACTGATGTTACATATTGGGAAATTTAAAACTAAAACCATATGGTGGCACAATAAACTTTATAAGGAAAAGAAAATGATCCTGGTCATTTATAAAATATATCTTCTTTGCCATGATACAATGGGTAACTGTTATGTCCTGCAAATGTACCTTTAGGAAATGGAACATCAGCTATGGACTTTGGGTTGCAACTAATCCAGAAGACAGCCATAAGACCTTTTTCAGCTATACTGTTAAGTTTAGAAGTAAACAAAAATAGTACACTGAACTTATCTCTAGCAGTACTGCCTTTTCTAACTCCAAGGACATTCTTCCAGCTTCACTCCATCCAGCCACCCCTCTTTTCCCTCATTTCTCATTACATCTCACTTCTTTAAATCATTTTCAATGTGGTAATTTCATAAATTGAAAATACCAGTTCCATGGGTCCTGAGAATATTCCTTGATGTCTGCTGAGAACCACCAAGCCTCACCAAGAAAAACCCCTTTAACAAGTCTTCAGCTTCTTCACTGGTTGTTTTGTCATGATATGGAGAACAGATGCTGTGGTGCTCTTGCAAAAAGGTAGTCCCACTACTGACCTTGGTATTTATAGGCCTATTCATCTTGTTGGTATTATTTGTAAGACTATGAAATGTGTTACAGCTGGACTAATAAGCAACAGTATAGGTGACCTCATATCCTTGGACCCATGCCTGTCATGCTTTTCTAACCTGGTGGAACTCTTCAAAAGGGTTACTAACCTCAGTAGTATGGGGTATACAGTCCATGTTGCCTGCATGACCTTGCCAAATTCTTCAGCTGTATTCTCCATGCTGGGTTTATTGATAAACTCTTCTAACTCAGTGTTAATCCATACACAATTTGATGGGTTTGTAACTAGCTATCTAACAGAACCCATACTGTTAAAGTCAGGGAATTTGCTCTAGACATAACAAAATGTTACCAGTTGTATCCCACAGGGCTCTGTCTTGGCCCCCTCTTCCTTAGTATATCGTTTTCTGATATGAAAGCTGATATGAAGGTACAATGGCTAAGTCTGCTAATTATTGTAAACTGAGGGCTGTTAATCCAGTCACATTCTGATTCTCAAATTCTCCAACAAGGGCTAGACCAAACAAATGGTTGGTGTGTTAGTCGTGGACTTTCATACAACACCAATAAATATAGCATAGTTTTTTGGCGAATCTTGCATCACTTCCTCGTTTCATGTAGCTAACATTTCACTTAATTCTGAGGTAGTCATCAGAGGATTTTCTTTTGACCACCACACCTCTGTATTAGTTAGAAAATACTTTATGATGCATAACTTATGATTCATAACTTATCCTTATGCTATCCACAAAGTTCAAAGCAACATAGTCATACTTTATTCTTCCCTTGTTAAGCTGATAGTTGAATATAATGCTGTCATTGACATGTACCACATTCAGCATCTAATACCAACTCAAGACACGTGAAAGGTTCCTCACCAAAATTATCTCAGGTCTCACTACCCCTAATCTTCTCTGATAGACTAAAATCTGCATCCCTGTACTCAGTGTTGGACTGAATTCTGAGGGTCTCTCTACCTCAGTTAAGTAGAACCATTAGTAAAGCTAGCACCTCATCTACAATTCCCAAATGTATATTTATATCAACAACACCAGATGGTATGTAAAAAAAAAATTAAATCTTTTGCTAATGTTGCAGTATATAGACAAAAAAAGCTGTGGCAAAAGAGACAAATCGTTTTTTTATCAAAGACCTGATTTTATACTAGAAATATGAAACGCATAATGACTGTAGATATACAGAACCAGAAACAATGTTAAGAACTGAAGGTATGCCTTTTTCTGTCATATTGTGTCAGTAGCTTTGCCAATTTAATAAATCAATATAGTTATACTTAACTGAACCAATGCCTTTAATGACAGACAGTTTTGCCAAAATCTTTGCATGCAACTCCACAGGACATTAACCTTTGAGTGGAGCTATTACGTACAAGATAATATATTCAGACAGAGTGCACACAGATGTTTTTGTAGCACAATAAGTTGTGTCTACTAACCTAGACAGCAGTAGCTCACCTACTATTAACATAAGTATTAAATATATATTTTAGCTATCACAAAATGAAACATCACAACTCAATTGCAAACAGAATATTCGATTTGTATGAATAAATGAGAAAATATAAAAAAATTCAAGTCATGATAAAACCTGATAATAACCACCCCCTCCCTACATTAAACAAACTAAGGAACAAAGCTCCCCCTGTATTTTTTACAAACTGTGACTCTATTTTTCCTTACAGTCTTCATTAAATAACCTACTTACCTCAGCTTGAACAACAGTGGCTGATGGTTTACTATTAAAACTTTGAACGTCACTTGACCAAATTAAACATTACACAAGCTGTAACTGCGAATGTCAGAATATTGAATGCAATTAACACCGACTTAACAATGCGAAAATGTCGAAAAAGCTAAAATCGACATTTTCGACATCGAAGTACTTGTTACTGTAAGAGCTTGCAATTGCCATACATTTGCTGTGAATATGATGTAAACTGATGTTGTTATTTTCCGAGAACGCTAGACGCGTTTATGGAAATCTTATATATACGGAAGTACTCTACCAAGCATATGCACAAATATTCAAGAGTAACACCGTATTGTATTGAACTTGTACAACTGTGTATAGTCTCTGACATCATTTTTAAGTTTGCATAGTGACATAAACCATAAAAAGTGCACGGAACATACACAATCTTCCATAATCCCCAACATCATTGTTATGTTTGCATAGTGACATAAACCATAAAAAGTGACACGGAACATACACAATCTTCCATAATCCCATTGATTAACAACGATCATTGTTTTCTAGTGCAGTCTACATATACGTGCTATATTCCAAACCAGTAGTGCTCACGTTTGCATTCCAATACCCTTAAAATGAACAGTGTTTTGCTACAAGTGCAGTAAAGCCCCTACAGGTGAATGTATCCCATTTATCCAACAACTTTCTAAATGTTTCCTCTCTGTCACTTAGACGTTTATGTTTTGGTGAAGGTGGTAAACAAAGTAATAATCGGGATAAAAGGTCTTCCACATGATTCTGCTCTAATTGTATAGCATGTAATATATCGTACATGTGTAAAGTTTTCCTCCCTAGTAGGCTACGAAGGTGGCGATGCCAACCTTCGACCATATTCTGTGATCTCGGAAACCCGTCAAGGCATGTTTCATGATGACTCCAAAAGAAAAGGTCGAATAGCGGTGGTATTCTTTCTGTTGTACAACCTCTCATACCATATCTTCTAAGTCTACCAAATAAATAGTTTTCTTTAAAAAAGATGCATAATGGTTGTCCACTTTCAGGCATTTCACTTTCAATATCATTGAAAGTTGGTACAATGTCTTCGGGCTTTACAAAAGCTAACGCTGGTAATTCCTTGCACAAAACAGAAAATTATCTACATTGTCCAAACTCAGCAGCTAAATGTAGTTTCTGGATTTGGCGCCATATAATTTGGCAGAAATGAAACCAGCATCCTTTGGCATGTGAATTTGGAAAGTGTCTGATTATAGCTAGTGCCCCTCTCAAAATCACTCAATATCATTTTTGGCGCTAAAGTGAATGAATGTTCTGTACATAACTGTAAGACAGTCTCCCAAAAGCAACTATAACATGATTCTGTTTTAGAAGCTAGCAATCCGTATACTATGGGTATAGCTTTCCTGTTTTCACCATGTTCTAGTGGACAGTGTATACTGTATATCTGCTTAAAGTTGGATGTACGGATAGGAAATGTTCCGTCCACCATAAGGAAAGCGGCGTTACACAATACTTTAAGATTATTCACAGTAGTTATAATGACCACTTGATGACTTTGAACATCCTCACCAGCATGTTTAACTATGAAACTACCATTCTTAATTGGTATCATATCACTTGTAAGTTCCTTTAAGTTAATGCAATCACTGCATTTAGTTACTCTAGCTTTATTTCTAGTTCGCACGACAACTTGCTTCAAGGCATTAGTGTTAGGTAGATCAACTGTAACATCTGTTGAACATGTAGCTAACACCTCTGACACTACTCTGCAAGGATCATCTGTTGAATTTCTGGCTCTTCTTTTTATAGCTTTTTTGATCTTAACACAATCCTGTCTGCCGGTGTTGGGTGCGTGAAAATGGCCGGTACTTTTCAAAAGCATTTCACCACTGACATCAGCCTCTGTTACACATCTCCCCTTACATTTCTCACTGTTTTTCATGCAACAGCACCAATATTTCCTATCACCGACCACTTTCTCTAAATAATAGAAATAACCTTCAGTTACAAGCATCTGTTTTTCTTTTTGAGACTTCACTATACTATATACATTCCGCAATATTCCCGGATATAAATTTGTTTGTTGTCCATCCTCAACCTGCCAAGACACATATATAGAACATAATTGCCTATACACTGCTTACTTCCATGTGAATTATACATACTAACATACACTTTAACTTTTTGAGAATTGTTCATAGGTTCATAGATTAGTACTAGGCTAACTGCCCTTGTGAGCCATTTTAAGCCTAGCCAATTATCCCGTGTGAGACTCAAACTCTGCACCTTGTGTTTGTAAGTTAAACACCTTAACCATTAGGCCACTCTCCCAACCCTCCCTCTACCTCTTGTTGAGACAAGTATATTCTTCATTTCTAAATAATACAGTACAGTTGACAGCATCTGCATTTATTATCGGATACACTTCAGCCTGATTCAATTATATATGAAGATTTCAATTGAAACGCAAGTGCAGGCAATGTATTTATATTAGCTTTTCTATACATATTATGTTCAAAATGCACCTCTACTTATTAATCTGCTTTTATTTTACCTGTGACATTGATTGCATTGTAGACTTTTGGCTAAGGTATGCTCCACAACTTCTGCTTCACTCCACGCTTTTTAAAGCTATACGGATATCCACGTACATGAATGTGCGACTGCTTATTTTGTCGCATACGTTACATCGAATATGTTATTATGAATGTCGGTGCAATTCGATGTTTCGTTGTTCGACTATATTATTTTCGACTTGTCATTTCCATTGACTGTCATTTTCGGAATATGTACTTTCGAACAAGTGCTATTCGCAATATTAATAGTAAACCGTGGCTGATACTTTTTCAGCTGGTCTATCTCGAAAATATAAAAAAAATTCAAGTCATGATAAAACCTGATAACAACCACCCCCTCCCTACATTAAACAAACTAAGGAACAAAGCTCCCCCTACATATTTTGCAAACTGTGGCTCTATTTTTCCTTACAGTCTTCATTAAATAACCTACTTACCTCAGCTTGAACAACAGTGGCTGATACTTTTTCAGCTGGTTTCTCTTGCCCTGCTGCTCTATCCTGCTCTGTTCGCCCTGCAGACTCACTCCGCTCCCCTACCCTACCTCCAATTCCCACCCAGCCCAGTGCTCCTACATTTATTCCCCTCATAAATCCCCTCCGTCTCACCACCAGCCAATCCTTGCTCACTTTTTCTCCGCCCATTCCTCCAACCTTCCTGACTCTCACTACCACCCCCCCACCTAAGTCCCGTTACCCTCCTCTCTATTACATTTAACAGACTCCATCTACCATGCTCTCTCCACCTCCTAAAATCTTTATTTCCACATCTATCCTCATCCTTCTTCTACTACCTCTTTACCATGCCACCTCATATACCAACTTCCATCTACACCCTTCACCTCTTCCTCCCTACCCCCCAACACAATACACCTCCAAAACATCTCTGCCTCTTTAGTTCCCTCCCACCCTATCCTCCTATTAAAATTAAGACTCTTCCCAATCACTACTAAATACTACAAACCTATATCTGTTCTCTACCAGGCACTTCTATCTAAGTACAAACCAAAAATATTAATTCCTTTTCTCTCTCACCTTTGCTTAGCCAGCAACATTCATCCTAATCCAGGATCAGACTTCTCTCCAACAAGCCTCCCTAGCACCTACAAGTCCACCAGTAAATACCTCATATTCCTCACCATCAATGCCCAAAGCTTAAAAAACAAACTAACCCTCTTTCATGCCTGGCTCAATCACAACTCTCCTGACATTGTAGCCATCTCTGAAACCTGGCTAAAACCTCATATAAGTGACTCTGAATTCCTTCCTACTGGATATCAATCTCTTCGATCTGACCACCTAAATAGGAGAGGTAGTGGTGTAGCATTAATCTACTCCAACCAGTTGTTCTTTACTCCTTATCCTACTCCCATCTCTTCTTTCAATAATGCTGAACTTGTAACTGGTCTACTAAAAATAAACACCCATAAAAGCATCTGCTTAATTTCCCTCTATATTCCTCCAGGTAACAACACCAATACCCTGGAAGACATCCTCTCCTGGGCCTCTTCTAATATTAAGCTAGAAACCTACATATTGGGAGATGTAAAATCCCACCATGTCAATCAACCTATTTAACTACACTCATCTTACTAACTCCATTACTAGGCCTAACAAGACCAACCACCCCAGGCTCCATACTAGACTGGATTCTAGTTTCTCATCCTAATAAAGTCATAAAATCAGGTGTCATTTAGCGTGTGACTCTGGCAAAATAGTATCCGCAGTTCTGCTGGACTTATCTAAAGCCTTCGATATCATCTCCCATACCCACCTACTAAATCATCTGTCTAATCTCAATCTCTCCCACAAAACACTTTCTTGGTTTTCCAGCTATCTTTCAGACAGGTCCCAAGCTGTAAAGTGGGGCCAGGGCACCTCCATTTTCCTTCCTACCCCCACTGGAGTACCCCGAGGCTCCATACTTGGCCCAGTGCTTTTCAATATCTTTATTAATGACTTTCACAAAGCCAAACCTTATACAAAAATTGTGCAATATGCTGACGATTCTACTTTGATCTGCTGCACCTCTAACTTAACAGATCTCCAATTACTGACACAAACAGCCTTCTCAACCACTGAAAACTGGATGCTCCAAAATTACCTCTCTCTAAATGCCAACAAAACTAAAATCATTCTATTCTCTCCTTCTAAAGCATCCCCTATTGATAAAAATTCACTACAAATTACCAGCCATAACAACTCAGTTATAGAGGTTGTTCCCTCATCCAAACTTCTTGGTGTCACCATCAATGAACACCTAAAATTTAACACTCATGTCCAGCTAAACATTAAGAAAACCCACATAAAACTTGGCCTACTTTATAGAAACAACTACTTCCTCTCTCCTGCTACCAGACTAACTCTTGCCTCAACCTATCTCCTTCCCTTTCTACTGTATGGGGCTCATCTGCTTACTAATTTATCCTCCTCACTCTTCTCCAAACTGGAAGTATGTTACAATAAAATCTCCAGATTGGTTACCAAAGCCAAATCCTCCTCTCATCACTGTACCTCCCTTCACTCATTAAATTGGCTTGAACTCCCCAACCAACTTGACTTTCTCCAACTCACCACAGCCCACAGAATACTGTTTGAACCTACTAAGTGCCCTGCACTATCCCATATTCTTCAACCTTATACCCCGCATAGAACCCTTAGATCTTCCCAACAAAACCTAATCACCATCCAAAAACCCAAGCGCCCAGCTGGTCAGCTTCTGCTATCTTTCTCCTTAGCTACAAAATGGAATGATCTCCCCTCCACATTGAGGACCTGTGACAACCTTGAAAACTTTAAAATGCTACTTCATTCCTACCTTTATTTAAACAGGAAATGCAACTGTACTCTTCACCCCACCTTACCTCTCAAGCTCTCCTTCGCTTATACTCCTGACTAACCTCTCACCTAGCTAACTGTCTCACAAATGTAGAGTGTATATTTAACTAAACTTTGTTTGTCTTTTGGCTTTGTAGGGGTCGCCACAGCGGAACTCCGGTCCGCTAATGATTGGCAGTAGATTTTTTACATGCCGAGTTTGCCAGCCCTGATGCACAACCTTCAATGAAGGTATGCCCATTCACGCATGCCTCCACAAAGAAGACGCACTAGTGGAGAATCGAATGGCACAACGTCTTGCTGTGAGGCGACAACACTACCGCAGCACCACCACCGCAGTACACTAAACTGTAAAATCTAGCCACTATGCTATATGCCTGTCTTTCTCACCTAAACAAAATTGTAACTGTTTGTTTTCTTTGCTGAATGCTACCTGTTGTTTGTGATACAGTTTCTTTATAATTATTCATGTAACTAAACTATGTATTGTAACTTTTCTCCCTTGGCCTCCACTGAAAATGGGCTCCCGAGCCCAGTGGACCTCCCTGGGCATCAAACTGGAATAAATAAATAATATAAATAAATAAATTATGCATGTAGAATGTATAATACTATCAGTAACTTTCAATTTTTCATCCTACTGAAAGGGTTTGCTTTCACATCAGAAGTAACACGGAAGTAAAAATAGAAGATATCACACATTAACGAAAAAGTCTCAGCCCCTGCTCCTTGGGTCTGTCCTCTTGCAACACCATCCAAAGCATCAAGAGCTCTGTTGAATTCAATTAATCTGTCACTATGAGACATGCAAATATTGCAGCAACCAAACACATTTAACCCTAGCTGTTGATTATATTAAGTTGGAAGTTTAAAGCCACTAGATTTAAAGTGAAATATCATCAGTTAGTTTCATTCAGGCAGTAAATTCATTGCATCCACAACATATTCTGAATATGAAGGGGAAAGTATGTTTTTTTTTTTCAAATTAGATTTAAAAGCAATGTATCTTCATTTAGAATATTATCCAACAAGCACCACGAAAGCAGCCCCGATTTTTCATTTAGCGCTTTCATTTCACTTAAATTTAGGAAATTTCATTAGAATGAACTAAACACATTAATGATATTGTAAATAATCTTCCTTAAAAAAGTCACAATTGTTTGAAGCGAAAATACATGAATATAACAAGTTTCCACAAAATAAATTATATTTTAAGTGGCGTTTATAAATGTAGAAAGTGCACCCAGTGCAGATATTTAAAAGAAAGTCCCAATGTGGTTGTGGCACATCTGGGTACAAATTTATGGACCAAAATAACGGCAAAATAATGTTCACCTGCAATTCAACAGCTGTGATTTGTTTGGCAGGTTGTGACCATTGTGAGCTAAAACATCTTGCAAATGGTCACAAAAACTGTATGAATATGTTCTGGCTTTGTAAAATAAAGATGTGAAAATATTTCAGTGAAATATTCTGTAGAATGTAAATAATTCAGGAAACTTAAGTGGTTTATGTTTTTGTATGTGACTGGACTGTAGTGGTTTATGTTTTTGCATGTGACTGGACTATAGAGGTGGGGATTTAGAAGCTATGTGACACTATTGGACAAGAAGGAAATAGCGTGGCAAAATACATGGATGCAGGTAGTTTTCCAGGTGTGAATGATTATACTAGCATAAAAGCAAGACAGCTGTGGTCCCGCAGTGGTGGTGCTGCGGTAGCATTGTCGCCTCACAGTAAGACGCTGTCCGGTTCAGTTCTCAGCTAGAGCATCTTCTGTGTGGAGACATGTGTGAATGGGCGTACCTTCGCTGAAGGTTGTGCATCAGGCCTGGCAAGCCGGTGTGTAAAAAAGTCAACTGCCAATCATTAGCGGACCAGAGTTCCGCTGTTGCGACCCCTAACCGGGAAAAGCCGAAAGACATAAACAAATTATCTGGGTGGATGGTGAAGTTAAGGAGTGGGTCAAATGCATTTTCTAGGCTTGTATAGGCCCTAGGGCTGATAGCCTAGTACCAACCTATGAACCTATGTTTAAATTGAAGCCATTTAAATAAATATTAATTCCTGGTTGGTTCAAACATTATGTGATTTTTTTTAGGAAGGGTGTAATTAAAGTGCTAAATAAAAAGTAGCATTTTATCTGTGAGACTGCTTTTCTTTGGGGGGTGGCCAATGATCAGAGTTTCTACACCAGCCTTGTTCTTTTTTAGGATTATCTTCATTTAGAGTTACATGTAGACAGTAGATCTATCGCTATACATGTGGGTCTAATACTAAAGAAGAGGCTGACCGTTTTTAGCATGTATGCATCCAGAATGTTTCAGTACTTAATTTAGCAAATACTTTAAGGTATACAAATACAAGAAACTTCACTGATGATGCTAAATGATTGTAACAAAAATCAAAATGCTTTTGATAATATCCTCAGAAAACTGTTTTAAGAAATGGGGGAATGTAGGCTAATCCTAAACAAAAATAGGCATAAGTATGACAAATCCTGTACTAGAATTTAATGTTTTGTATTTATATTGCACAGGAGATACCAGCTGACTCAAAAAAGTTGCTGCAGCCCACCAGGTACCACTACTGAATGTCCTACAACAGTAAATGTTTCCTAGGGATGGCAAACTACTTTTCCAGATTTATACCATATTCTGCAGTCATAATGGAATTCCATAAGACATGAAAGTCAGTTCAGTGGCAGTTGGCTTAAGTCTATGATCAAACATTACAGAATTCAGAACTATTTAACTTGCATACACCCAATGCCTAATTTATTGTCTTCTACCAATGTAAAGAAACTCAGTAAATAGTGGATGCGAGCCTGGTGGGACTAAATGTCAGTGTCAAAAGACGTGATTATGTAAAACAAGTTATTGTGCAAATGGACTTAACACATATAGAAACATAAATTCCAAAACTGAAAAAAAAGTTATTGTGATAACATGGAGGTGAGATAATTTCCACCTTTTCATCAATGTAAACATGTACAGATCATTAACTTTTAGACATCTTATAGAACAGATCAAGGTCTAATTCATCTTCCAGAGCAGCCTAGGTTTCAGACTGTAGATATTTCATTTCCAGATTCAAAGTAAAAGTGAGAAGTAGAGTCCTGCAGTTTGCTCTCCTAAATACCATTGCTTTTTTATTTTAGAAAAAAACATGCTATTAACAGTAACTAAAAAGTATGTAAATTTTATTGCAAAGAATAATTTGCCAAAAGCTCTTACACTACAAGAAATTCAGGAAGAAACCAAAGCAGTCCTGTTCTACATTTTGTTGAAATACTTCTGGTAAAGAAGTATGTGATGGACAACAAGTGGCAGTAAACTTTCTGCTTAAGTGTTAAAATAATGCTATTAGCTGGAAATTTGAATCTGTTATGCTTGCTGATAATCATTTTCAAATATGTTATTTTCTTATCATACCAATTACACTTTTAAACAGTTTACTAGTGGTAGCTTGTGAAAATCTGTATGATTGGGTCTCTAATGTTAACTATTTGTTAATGCGGTCTTAAAATGGATTCGACAAATTCACTTTTCAAGCTTTGATCTTGAGATGAATTTCTAGAATCCCTTTCTCGTATACATTAATAAATTGGTTATGATTGGTGACCCAATCAAAATCCTCTGTGTAATGCATGACAGGAAAATCAAAGTCAAACTTGGATCTTCGGGTTTCTCATATGGTAAATGTAAAGCCATCAACATTCCCATGAATGCAGTAACATGGATTTTCTGTAAAAATGACCAGTGATGTAAGCACTCTACAGTCACAAATGACATGTTTTATTAAAAAATAGAAACTAAGGAATGATGATCCATTTCCAATTGACTTTTATGCACGCACACAAACACACACACACACACACACACACACACATACATACATATATATATATATATATATATATATATATATATATATATATATATGTAAAATATAGTGATTAAAATGTATCCTGTATAAAACAAGAAGGACTCCTCTGTCAACCTGGGCTTAATTACATTCTGCTTTCTTTGGTAATTGTGAAGCACATATAGTGGGCCTCTCTGTTATCCAAGAAGTTATGCAGTATAGTAGTGTCTTGTCTTTAAGACAAAACTTTATGTGGCACTCCAACATGCACTGAAGGATCAAAGGGTATCAGTACTTCATCCGATAGTATCATCCTTTTGGTTACCGAAAAGGCTCACTTGCAGCTGCTTGACTAATCCTGCAACAACACATTCAGTAATAACTTTATGTTTTCAGCACATTCTGAGAAATGTATGCCTTTAGCACTGCTTCTGTTTTGTTTTGTTTTGTGAGTTGGCTCAGCACCTCTTTTTCAGTCCTATCTTCACAATAGGAAAGTCTTTAGTGAAAAATGGGTCTGTAGCATGACTGCAAAAACCCCTTTCAGTGAATGGCTCTTTGCCGAATGCTACCCAGCGAAATCTAACTACCTTGAATGGCCATTCCAGCAAATTTTTTCCTAGGGGAAAAAACTGCTTGGCTAATCGCAAACCTGACAAAATTAAACACCTTCCAAAGTGGTGGGATTTGCCCCCACACCCCCCAATGTGGGGGCTGTGCCCCCACACCACCCCTAACTAAGTATATCAACTCCAAGATCACACTACAGTAGGGAAAAGGGCAAATTCCCAATGATGGCCAAGCATTTGTTCCCCCCAGGAAAGAAATTTGCTGAAATGGCCATTCAAGGGAGTTGGATTTCGCTGAGTAGAGTTTGGCAAAGGGATGTTCGCTAAAAGGTGTTTTCACAGTCCTGATATATTGTCAATACCTTGGGGTACTTGTCCAGCTGTCATTTTTAAAAAGCAGGTGCAAACACCATTACATTACCTCATTATTAAGCCCTATAGGGACCAGTGTATTATATTTTAAATATATATATACACATATATATATATATATATATATATATATATATATATATATATATATATATAGATGTTTTTTAGTTAATTAATTACTTGCTTGTTGATTGTTTAGAGTGTTTGGAGAAGTATACAAGGTCCTTCTTGTATTTTTTTATGTATTCCTTGAAGGTGGTTACACCGAGGCGCTAGAATTAATTAAAGTTCTGGTGGTTTTACGACTTTCACAGTTCGTTTTTTTTTCTTCAGACTTTGGATCCTACAGGTTGTTTTATAGTTTCGGAGGTTGGTGTTGTTGTTGTAGTCTCTGTAAATTGTTTCCTCCATTAGAGATGTCAAAATGTCCTCATTTCTTGACAAAAGGTGCCTCAAAGTATGTAACAGTTGATTAACAATAGCTTTGAAATCCTAAGAATACAAACATCTCCTGTTTTACCTTTCTTTACATTGTTACATGTAGTTGTAATGCACTCACAGCATTTTACCTTAGAAAATATTCTAGCAATTTCCTACATCTGCAATTCTTGCTCTACCTTTGGCACCTTAGAATATAATAATATAGGAGTCTTGAGAAGTGTGTGGTTGGCATTGCTTTCAAGTCCAGTCTAGTCTTTTATGCCTTTGTACCATTTTGTATGCCCACTTGTTCTGCATCTGCCAATCGATGCAAAATATTTATCTTTATGTGTGGTTCTACTGATTTTGATCCAGTGACCCAAATGTTGATGTTCTTAATATCAATTAGAAAATATTGACAATGCAAATGTCAACATGCAGCTACACATGCAGTGAGTAAAACCTAACCTATGCAGATGCAAAAGATAAACATAAAAATAAAACAAAAGAATGTTTTTTGAAGGGTGGCAGGAATCCTTGCACTCCACATGTGGGGCTCTGCACCCCCCCCCCCTGCTAATTATATATACTAACTACAAGATTGTAAAATATCAAGGAAAGGGCATATTCCCCTACCCTGAATATTATGCAGTCTTACACACCTGTCAACCACCTGTTTAGCTGACCAGATTTTGGCAACTAAATAGATGTTGACCAGCTGTACTGTTGATAAAGATCAGTGCCCTCCCATACACACAGACATATATATATATATATATATATATATATATATATATATATATATATATATATATATATATATATATATATATATATATATATATATATATACACACACACACACACACACATACACACACACATATATATGTTTTCTTCTTCTCTGTTTCTGTTTTCCTGGCTGCTAGACTTTTCTCCATGTGACACTGTGGTACAGCAGAGTCTTGGAATTTACCCCTTCTCTGCTGTTGTGATCTTCGAGTTGACATATTTTTTTCTTTTCTTTTCTTTTTTTACCTTTGGTGTAATACCTGCTGATGGATTCTAGCTAAAAGGTATTGAGTCTTAATAAGACTATATGGTTCAGTCATATGTTTTCAGAGATCAAGTTAAGGACACCATAGAAATGATGGCTGATCTTGTTGGCAAATTCAGAAGGCAAGCATTAATGTTAGGGATGGAGAATGTCAAATTATGACACCAGTTTGACACTGGACTGAGATTAATGCACTCAAATATTGAGATGCAGCAAAATGCTGTGTGATGCTTCATTTGGGGTCTTAGATTGGAACATTTTGCACTGCTACCCCAGTGCGTGTCTGCAAGATTCTCTTGCTTTTCATAAAACTAAAGAGTATAATTTGATATTTTATAGCCAGTGATGGAAAAGGTGAAGTTTGCGTGCCACAGAAAACCTTTATATTACTAGCAAGTATGCAAAGGTTCAGAGACTTAAGTCTAATATCTGTTTACCACACCTACAACAAAGTTTAGCCTTAGACTTTAGTTGATATTTTTGTCAGAGCCTAGAAATGTAATGTCTCCCTTCTTCTTCTTCACAGGTACCTGATTAGTCTGATGGGAACATTTAATGAGGTAGCTGAACACCTGATGGAGAAGCTGGAAGAAAAGGCTGATGGGAAAACACAAGTTAGCATGTATAACATGTTTGCTCGAGTAACTCTGGATGTTATTACAAAGGTGAGTTTCTTAAGCAGTTTAATATAAAAAAATGCATTTTTTCCTAAGATTTATATACTGATTTGCTTTGCCTTTGAAATAAAATAAAAGTGGTGAAAACACTTTTGGCAGGCAGAATCCTGATAGAAAAATATTTTTATGTACTGTGAAAGGTACTTTATCAGTGCGAGAGTAAAATTTTCCATAGGAGCTGAATGCTTTTTTCTGGAGTTGAGCAATTGTAACAATCTTTTTCTTGAAGTAGTCTGAGTAAATATATGCATTAAAAGATTTGATGACAATATTGTGCAGTTTTTGAAGCTTTGTTTGTTAAAGTAATTCATCACCATAACTTTGTCGATTTCTAAACGTTTTACTCGAAAAGTTTAACGTATAGTTCTTGTTCTGCTGTCTTATGAACATAGACTTCCTGGTGTCATGTAAAGTGCTTTCCTAAAGTTATTGCACAACATCTTCTTGAGTGGAAATCTACAATTCGGCCTAAAACTGACAGCTAACAGATTCATCCGTCTATTCTTTTTCAATATCAGTATTATCCATTTCAGGTTCATTGTAGGCCAGATTGTATCTAACAAGAACACCTTTTTCACTGTCCTGTTATTTGCTAGCAGAAATCAACTTTATTCCCAACCATTTGCCATTGTCTGCATACCTTGTACTCATTGTCATCCATAATATACCTTACCAGGCCTACTATAAACATGCTTTTAACACTGTTTGTCCTCTTCCTCTCTATCCTTTTACACCCTAAAACTTAACAATCCTGTGCAATCCTCATTCACTCTTGTTATCAGCATAACACTAGATCATCCCAGATACATGCCACCCCACAAAAATACCTCCCAGCTGATCATACCCACTTCTGCTTCCTACCTACCTGCTACCTATCTAAGAAAAGGCTCCTCCTCATTTCAAATTCAAGTTTCTTAAATTCACACCAAAGCAGACCCCAGTTATGCACATTGTTGTATTCAACTATTACTGAATCCAATCCAAGACCATAGCTGCCTCCATTTCCCAACCAGCAGAACCAAGTGTCCCTGAACAACCACCAGCTAACAATTGCGGTGCTTAGTGCAGGAAGTATATTGAACAAACCAGAAGAATTGCTCATTTCTATCTTCCAACAACCCAGGCATAGCTGGAATCACCAACTCCTCGGTGAAAACAAATACCCTTAACCCTTAGCCACTACTTTCCCAGTTATACTTACCTCTTTACTGCCAGACCAGGAACCAGAGTTTTGGGGAGGTGCTTGGGATCTCATCAAAAACAACTTTAAAACATCACTCTTTAGACAGAACATTTCCACAAGTGAGCATGACTCTAAATGATGAACTCTTAATGTTGCTCTGTCTTGCTTATTGTTGATATTAACACCTTCCCCTTCCTGCCAACTTTAAACATGTATGCTATGTAAATAAATTACAACCATAGGCATTAAAAAGTAATGCATCACATTCCTTCAGGTGCTGTTCCTCTAGCTCATGGCTTACTGCTCTTGTTTATTATACTTTGCAAAGAAGTCATAACCCTACAACTCCATCAATTTTATAACCTATGCTTTACCAAACATACAGTGCCTGCTGAATGGAAACAACCCATAGACAGACCCATTCCCAAGGTGTTCTAACTCAAAAAATACAAAAAAACTTTAGTCCAGTAACAGCACTGGCCCTTTCTGGAAATCCTTTGAAATATAACTTGTCTTCAAATCTTCAAATGACTAAATGATTAAACCCGAAATTACTGTATCCTGCCTCCCCGCTGATGTGGATTTTGTTCAGCACTGTACACTCTTGTTAGGTGACATTCTGCAAAATATGTACAGAGGCTTTGTCACAGGTGCAGATTTCACTGATTTCACCAAAGCCTTTTTAGTATAGTGTGAACTATTGCTAAACTCATTAGATTTGGTAGGAGTAAACATAGACACAATACCCTGGTTTAACAGCTTCCTGAGGGACAAATAATTTAAAGTTTAGATAAGCACTGTTTCTTCACCTTCCTCACTAGTCACTGGACGTACCCAGCAAAGGTCATTCCTTCCACCTGTATGATTTTCAGTGCTCAACAATAATACTGGCTGACCTACCACAAATTACTCTCATCCTCCACATAAATGACATGGTCACTTAGAGAGTAAATGCACCCAATAGCTACTACTGAAAAAGATCCAGAGTATGACCTCAACTAACTCAGTTCATGGCCTGCCTAAAGCAAACTTATTCATGAATTCAAAGAAAAAAGTTTTGTGATTTTTTTTGAGACTAGACAAAAATGCTGTAGCTCTTTAAATGTGATGTCTGCTACACAACACAAAAGAACACAAGGAACAACACCATGCTTTAAATATCCTGGAATATGGCTTGACAGTTCCTTAATATCCAACAGGAGGTCAAGTAAACTAAATCCAAAATTTGCAATCTCCTGTTTTAGGTAAAAAAGATCTCAGTGTCTGTATCAACAGAGGGGACCATGGCTATATATATAAATGGGTTCTACTCACCTATCTGAAATAGTAGCCTAGCAATTTTTGCAAATGCATCTTAAAACTAAATTCACTTTGCACAGCAGCCATTTAACAGTATATGTGGATTTGTCATTCTGCCTCCACAGAAGAGAACATCATTGTTCTATTCCAGCAAAAGCAACATCACCAGAAATTCAGCAAAGATGTACACCACTGCTTTGTTCCGTAGCCTACAAAGTTATGAATTTAGTAGCATTTCACTTATTTGTTGGCTAATAACATTTCCTACCTCCTATAACTTGAGATTGCAGACATTCTCCACATCCTCTTTAATCCCCCCAAATTAATCGTCATAGGGTAGACCATAGCTCTTCCATAATGACTCACAAGCTTGGGAAGCTTTGCCAATCAATTGGAAACACACCTCCTTATTCGTCAAATTCCAAAACTACATCAAACAATTCCCCTTCAAACAACACACTTGTGAATACTTAAAAAAATAGCATTACAGGAATTTCATACTCACCTAAACCCTCTTTATATACACCTGTGTAGAAAGCGCACGTCATGATAATCCTAATGAAATCCATATTCCCAAAGAAATTAATATCTCCTTACCATTTGTCCTCCACCACAACCTATTAAATGTTGCTATTCCTTACTCTTCCTTATGTTTACCTGCCAACCACTATTTATCTGTTCCTCCTTATATTGTAAATATTTATTTTATGTATATATATATTTTTTTTAACTGGGGTACGGCACTGATCCACATGGAACTTTTTCAAACTCAGCCTGAGAGCACAGTCTGGTTAAATGACTTGCTCAGAGTCAGAGTCAGGCAAAAGGAGGTAGAAGGAATCAAACCATGTACCACAGGAAGCAGCTCATTAACAGCTCATAACCTTAGTCCTTGCATTGTCAGGCTATATTTTACATTGTACATGTAATTATCCTTTAATGGTACACTGCACAATATGTTGCAATTCATGTATCATTCCATTATTGTATGGTTTACAACACCTTCAGTTTTGTTTACTGTCTTCAGTAAAAAATTAAAAAATCACCATGTACTCCTTGAAGGCATTTCTTGCTGAAGCGCTAGAGACTGGAGATATTCTTGCTAATAAAGTGGAAGCTGGTGATTTTTACATTTTTTACTGGCCTTTTTGTTGTATTTTCATCTTTTGGGACTTCTTTGTTGTATTTTGTTTACTGTCTTCAGTCTAAAGCTTGTAATTTCCACATATATAGACCATTAGCAATGCAAGCAATAATGCCCTACAGGGTGTGTGTTAATATGTAATTAATGCCCTCCCAAGGGTGTTGTGTGGTGAAGGGCCTCTACACCCATGGAAGGGCATTAATTACACATTAACTCACACCCTGGAGGGCATTATTGTGCTTAGAGAAAGGGCTCTCTGTAAAATTGTTCTGTTTTACTTACTCGTTTTTTTTTTTATTCTATTTTATTTTTTTAATATATTTTTGATGCAAAATAGTTCCTCTACCTAATGTTTCTGTAGTACATGTTAATGGTGCTGGAGAAAGCACCAAACCAACTAGTAACAGGAACAAATGTAACCTGGAAACCACACAATTCTGTAGGGCAACCAAGGAAATTTTATAAAGGAGAAAGGTGTTTTCTGAAAAATGAGTTCTGATAAAGTCTAGATGACAAAAGTGCTTAACTTCTGTGAATTTGTTCAATAAAGCAGTTGAAACTAAAGAGTGGATTTCCTTGGTTTCATTACAGAATTGTGTGGTGTTGGAGGAAGCATTTTATATCCAGAATATATTAAAAAAATAAAACAGTACTTAAAAAATACATAAGTAAGTAAAACACAACAAGAGCCCATTCTCAAAGGGGTGACAGAGATCATTCTCTCTTCACAGTCTCTCACACATGCTACCAGGGGATCATTGGTTCACTTTCACACTTCACTCGCTCAGTCTCTCTCACACACACACACACACACACACACACACACACACACACACACACACACACACACACACAGGCTCTCTGCTTTCATGCACACATTCATTTACAAAAGATGGATTTCACCCTCTTTCTCAATCTCTCACAGTCTCCAGCTGCTTTCATACACACATTCAGTCTCACTTTCTCTTGATCTCTCTCTCACAGGTAGTCTCCTCTGCTTAAATAACTGTATTCACTCACACATCACTCTTGTTTTATCTCTCACTTTTTCGCTCTCTCTCTCTCTCTTACTGTCATACACACATGCTGCCTCTCACATGTTTTATTTCTTTTTCTTCTTTATTTTACACTCACTAAACAGGAAAAGTGCTGCTTAGTGAGTGTAAAATAACGGCTCGCTTGCTTTCACTTTCACTTTCACTGACACACATACATGCACACACACACACACATACACACACACACACACACACACACACACACACACACACACACACACACACACACACACACCTTTTTTGTCTTCTTTTTTGACATTTAACACTCAACAGCAGAAGTGCTGCTTAGTGAGTGTAAAATAATGGCTCGCTCACTCTCACTTTCACTGACATACATACATGCACACATACGCGCGCACACACATACACACACACACACACACACACACACACACATCTACACACGCATACCTTTTTTGACATTTAACACTCTCTTAACAGCAAAAGTGCTGCTTAGTGAGTGTAAAATAATGGAGGCTGTTTTGTTTTTCCTTAGTCCAGGATCCACGGTGACTTGATAAGCTTCTGTGAAGTGTGAGACTCGTTTTTCACCAGGCATTACTTGTACATTAATACCCTGCTGGAGAATGTTCGTTCTCCAATCAGGGTACTGATGTACAGTAAGCCCATTACTTGTACATGAATCCCCTGCTGGAGAATGTTCGTTCTCCAATCAGGGTACTGATGTACAGTAAGCCCATTACTTGTACATGAATCCCCTGCTGGAGAATGTTCGTTCTCCAATCAGGGTACTGATGTACAGTACGCCCATTTTCTAAATGGCTATAATCCACCTTTATATCCACTAGCTATACAACTTACATCATTTTCATCATCTATTTGTTGAATATTTTCAGTACTGTATTTTTTATTTAATCCTGGGCTGGACATGAACACAGTCTGCCTAGATCAGCACTCTATCTCGGTTAACAAGTTAAAATAAATAAAATAATTATGTCAAGTAAGGTATTAAGCACTGAAAGTAGAAACTGAGATTTCTTTCATGTATATGCTAAACTACAACTCACAAGTAACAGAATAATTTATTATTTCAGTAGTAGATGCTGGTGGATTAAATATGTAGTAAGGTTTAAAAGTAGTAGCAGAACTGTATCTAGCACTAAGCAACCTAGGCAGTTGCCTAGGACCTACTGGATGGGAGACTACCACAATATTTCATTTTAATTAAACAAACAAAAAAAAATTACATTTCTTCTTTAAGGACGCACTCTGTTGCATCTCTGGGTGCATGCGTCTTTAGCAGTATGACGCATGCACACACCATGAAGGATTTAATTTCTCAAATGCATGTTGGATCCCTGAACTGCTACTGCTTGGAGCTGCTGCCATGAATTTTGGAACTGTGTGTGTGTGTGTGTGTGTGTGTGTGTGTGTGTGTGTGTGTGTGTGTGTGTGTGTGTGTGTATGCATGTACTGAGCTAGGGAGAGATCACAGGTTTGTTACTTTAGCTTGCTCAGGCTCAAACCCTGTACTTTGTCTACAGGAGACAAGAGCCTTACTCTTCTGCAGCACCTACCAAGCTGTACACTTAGCCATCAGAGTTGATTGAAATATTTAGAAATGAGTGATTGTGTCTTTTATTTGAAAATACATCTTGTTTCTTTACTTAATGAAAAAAAAAAACATCTTCAAAGCTGCAGGAGTGCATTTTCAGTGAATGTGGAGTTTCAATGTATTTTCAAGCAATGTGACTTTCAATGCATGTTCAGGGAATGTGAACTTCAAGGGAAGGGAAGTTTACTGTTGCTCATGCTAGGTCTACTTTCAGTATGCAACTGTTTTGTTTAACAGAAGGCCGTCAGTGTTTGTGCTATAAAGTCTGAAATCAGTGTGAGTTGCACATCAGGTAGCATACTTGTCTTTAGTGCAGGAGACTGTGGGTTCTGCTTCCACACCATGTAGTTTGCCAATACCACAGTGCACTTTATGGGGGTGGTACTGCACTCCTAAGTGTGTCATACTTTGGATAAGATATTAAACTGACGCTCCATCTCTTTGCATTAATGGTAGATGGTGTGAGATGTTTTACATCCAGTTGAGCTATTGGAAAGAATAGAGAGAAGCTTTCCATTGCCCTTTGCCAAATGTCCCCTAGTACTATAAAATACCACCAAGCATCTCCCTGAAAACATGCTACTAGGTAGTTGGACTAAACTGATCAACAATGTATATTTAAATTAAATGTTTTAAATTAAACCGATATCTCTGCCTTCATTTCAAAAGTAGAGAAGAAAATAGTGTGCACTCTGGCAGTTTTGAGCAGTGTTTATGTTACTTTGGGGGAAGAGAGAGAAGTAATGGGACACCAGAATGGCTGTGGACGTTGCCTAGTCCATCCTCCTGCCTAGGGCTCCATTTACCCATGATCCAGCTCTGGGTGGTAGACATGACCATGATGGAATATGCAAGAGGTGGAAAACACATAGGTTCAGTTGTGAAGTAAATATTACAATCAGCTGTGATTCTAGTTTAATACAGTGGATAGTTTTTATGAATTATGGAGATAGTCTTTGATGGAGTAGGTACTCACTGGTGCTATAATTCATAATATAGTGGTGCCAGCTGGTACAGGAGATATAGCAGTCTGATTTGTTTCTCTCAATAAATTAATACATCACTTTGGTTCTTCAGTGGTAAAAAAGCGCTGCATTCCTGCAAGCAGCAGTACAAATACTTATGCATGTTATCGCTACTTGTACCTAGACCTGTTTGTCACCAAATGGGACAGTTGATTGGGGAGAATTATCCTCCATATCATTTTCATTGGTGCATTGAGGATGGAACCAACTGTCCACTTAGGCATTCTCATATGTGACACAGTAAGTTGTGCAGTAACTCTACTATTGATGCATAATCCCTGCTAGAGGAGTATTTTCTCCTTTAGCCTCTACAGTCAAGGCTAACTGCCCTTGCAGGCCATTTTAAGCCTAGTCAATTACCCAATGTGGGAATCAAACCTACACCTTGTATCTGTAAGGTAAGCACCTTAACCATTATGGCAACCTTACATCCAAATGTATGACTTACTGTTTACATACTGAATGTAAGCTAAACTTCATTTCATGGATATTGTTTCATTTACTTATGGTGTAATGATTTTCCTATGTGACATGAATGACTATTTTTATTTATTTTTAATTTAGCATTTTTCTGATACATATACAAATTCACTGTCATCTGATAACAGAAAAAGGCAACTCCACAACATAATTTACAAAAATTACTATACTCTTTTAAAAAAAATACTTCGAAAATCATTGAATATATTCAAATGTAACACTGAGCCAATGCATTAAACTGTAAAACTAAGTACCTCACTTCAAATTCAGTTTTCACATTTTCTGTTATTTTTAGATTTCTCTGGCATATTTGTCACAAAGAATTTTCACGGTTGCAGTGATTTACTGTCAGTATATGGAAGTTTATGACAATGAGGCTTGCAGTTGGGCTGTCATTTCACGGTAACAATGTAGTTAACATTTCAAATAACCATAAAATAAGCCCTCTGAGAAAAAAAAGTCCATTGGTTCTATTATTATTATTATTATTATAGTCTCATAATGAGCTATATTAAGAAATATCTTTTTGATAATGTTTGCATTATTTCCTTGTGAGTTGTTCAGCTTCACATATTTAGGAAAACATTTACATTTTTTCATGCAGTATGTCATGCATCTGCACCAGAACAAGCCCTGAATTTCCAGGGTTATCCTAAGAATCATACTATATATAGTTCCAATAACACCTATATTTTGTATTTTTATTTATTCAGCTGTTTAATATACTTCCTTGTCCATGTTATTCATGTAGGTCAGCCTATACCCATGGATGGCTAAGTGAAATAAATAGACATGCAGTGCTACAAACTAATAAGAAGGCAGAGTAGCATATGTTTATGGCTAAAAGGATAACTTAACTGTTATTATTTTCTGGGGAATATGCAAGAGGTGGAAACACATAGACTCAGTGCTGAAGTAAACATTGCAATCACTTGCGGCTTTAATTTTTAAATAGTGGATAGTTTTCTGAATTGTGGAGATAGTCTTTGCAGTACTACTACTGTTCTACTACATGCTAATACTCAGAGGCACAAAGGGGCACCCAGTGCTGCCCCTCTGATCTGGCACCCCTCCAAAAAAAAGCTCCTTTCTACTTTTAAACTGTATACAAGTATTTCCTACTTTTTAGCAAACAGTTGCCACACACAGTGTTAAATGTGTAATAATAATTGCACTAATCTAGAAACAGCACTTTTAGTCTTGAAACAAAGAAAGAACACCTAAAGCATTGTTTAGCTATTTATCCCAAGCAATTTCCATTGACTAAGAAGCTATCAGACTTCACCATTCAGCTGCTTGTCTGTAGTATTAGTATCCAAAAAAACTCTTAACATGAGAACCATAACACCTGCATCTTTTTTCTATTGAGTTTGAGTTTATTTTCCAGCAGACAGATTTACCTCTTAACTTAGTCAGCACTTCCCTTAAGACCTCCTAGGTACCACACACATTCTTTGTCCTTTCCACACCAGGTAGAAGCACTATTATTCTTTCTTTTGAATTTTTTCTTTAGTCTTGCTTTTGTCTACAGCTGTTTACAAATTTCTCTCAAAACACTACTTGCACAACTTACTGCAGTCAGCCTTCTGTCATCACACTGTGAGTTTTTTTTTATTTCTTCCAAATGCATTATCCACGTCTCTGCAATCTGGCTAAATTGTTTTTTCATTCCTAATAGGGCACCAACCACAAGTGGTGACATCCTGGTCATGCCAGAACAGCTTCTTCTAAGTATTCATTGTTCATATAATTCCTCTTTTTTCCACATATATGCTGCCATATTAGCATTCGGCCTCCAAATCACCGTTTGCATTCAGGTAAATCACCTCATCACATTATTCATTTTTCAGCAGTATTCAGCAGTTACACTCTCATTTATTTATTTATTTACTTCATTGTCTCAAACAACATAGAGATAGTCAGATGACTGGAGAACAAGCATTCTAGTGCAAGTGTACAAGAACAAAGTGCACATTCACAACTGTAGTCAGTATATAGGTATCAAACTCCTGTTACACTGCATTAAAGTGCTGGAGAGGGTGATTGGTAAATGAATATATAGTATAGTAGAAAGTAAGATGAAAGATGAGCAGTTTGGATTCAGATCAGGATGTAGCACAACTGACTCCATATTTGCAGTGGGACAGATAGATGAGAAGATGGTATTGATGAAGAAAGAGTCCAATTGGTCATTGCTAGACTTGGAGAAAGCATAAGACAAGGGCTCAAGAAAGTTGATTTGGGCAGTCCTGGAGTGGTTCAAAGATCAAGGAGCATTGCTAGAATTAGTGCAGGATATATACGGGACCCAATGACACAAGTATGAACAGTGTTTGGACTCACAGAGAGCTTCCTACTGGAGTGAGCGTATCTTGAGCCTACTACTTTTCATACTGGTTACGGATTACATTAGCGAAGAAATTAGAAAGGACAGATCAAAGAAGCTGCTGTATAAAGAGGATGTGGCATTAGAAGCAGACTCTGAACAAAAACTTCAGCAAATGTTAGGGAAATGGAATTCAAAAGTGAAGGCATGTGGGATGAACCTGAGTACCGATAAGATAGTTGTTTTAGCAACAGAAAGGCAAAGCAAAAGAAGCTGAAAACTGAAATAGAAAGGAAAGAGTGGAATAAGTTAACAGCTTCAAGTATCTATAGGTAGTTGAGAAGAAGAGAAGTCTGAATGAGAAAGTTAAAGCTAGAATCATAGGGGCTGCAGCCAACTGACACAGTGTCAGGGGTAGCGTTTGACAGAAGAATACCAAAGAAGCTGTAAAGAAGTGTACAAACCAGTGGTGCAACCAGTCCTACTAGATGGTACAGAAACCTGGGGAGTGAAGGTAGAGCAGCTGAGGAAGCTAGAGGTGATGGAAAAAAAGCACATGAGAAGGGTGGTAAGATATACACTCTGAGACATACAAAGAAATGAGGACATCAGAGTAGAAGCCAAAGTATATCAAACTGTAGTGATATTCAAAGAGAGCAGAGTACGGTGGTTCAGGCACCTGTGCAGGAAAGCATAAGACAATCTAGTGAAGAAGATTTAGGAGAGACAGGAGGAAGTCAGGAGGAAACAAGGACATCCTGTAAAAAGTTGGATGGTTTGCATGAGAGAAGACATTCAGGCAAGACAACTGAAGAAGGTAGGAGAGTGGCACTGAATCAAGAAAGATGGTAGTAGTGACACCCTGACACCATGAAAAAAAATGGGAATAAGAACATTGATGATGATGATGATGCTATTACAGGTAGATGGAAGGGACAGCTTGCTTTACAGAAGTTCAGTGAAAATCGTTTCTACTTGATCCTAAGATCACAATTTTATACCCGTGTTGCTTATCCCCCCAGTGACTGTTCTGACCCCCTGCACCTGATTAGCATCTCAGCTCCACCTTTATGATCTCTGGGCCATTCTTCTTCTACTCACCTTACAATGCAATGACACTAGACATGAAAGTAAGTTGAACTCTTATTACTTAAAAAGCTATAACTGGGGTCATGGCATGGGCATGATAGAGAATCGTTACTACATTTGCAGTGATTGTACCTACCCCAGGTTGCCTACAAACTGGTCTAGATGTTGTTTTGTGGGCTATATTACTCCTGCTATTCAACATTTCAAGAGCCCTCCAGCAGGCAGACAGAGAAATAAATGGGCAATTCATAGCAGAGCAAGTATTTTCAGGCTTTACTCCCGGGTATGGAGTACAAAAGACAATGCTCAAAATCACCATACTTGCTCAAATTCTACAGGAGGTAGCAAACCCTACTTCACATCACATCAGGATGGCAAATCAAAAAATGACTGAAAATAAGACTATGGTATTACAAAATCGACAAGCACTCGACATAATGCTAGCTTCCAAAGGGGGGTCATGTGTCCTCATAGAAAGTCACTGTTGTTTTTATATTAGTGACTGTCATGATGAACAAGAAAAGTTGGCCAGTTTCATGGAGCAGAGGGCCAAGGACTTGGACAGCCCATCTAAATGGTGGATACTTTTTGGAAGGTTAGGCTGTATATTTGGTAACCTGGGAACTAGTATATTACAAGGTATCATTACAATGATTGGTATTATTATTTTAGTTGTCTGTTCTAAAGGTTGTAATTCCAAAATGATTAACCTAATAATAGATATATATATAATGCTTATATATATCAAGTTTTGTTTTTCATTGTAATGTGTTTATTAACTACATGATGAAAATAAGATTTAATGTATCATGGCAAATCATATGGTACTAATTTAATCCACAATAAATTTATCTTGCATATTTCTGTTGGTTCTTTTGTAAAATCCAGGCTGCCTTTGGCATGGACTACAGCTCCCTTGACGATGTGCAAAACCCTTTCCCACGTGCTGTTTTCCTGATCATGAAAGGCATGCTTGAGCAGTTCCGTAGACCGTATATGAAGGTTTGGTAAACATTTTATTGTATTGACCTTTATGACTGTAGAAGCCATTTCCTCTCTATGTTTATGTATTCAGTATTGTAATATGTTTAAATGGAAATACAAGGTGTGCAAGTAGTCTGTTTCATTTATAACCATGGCAGAAGGTTTACTTGTGCTATTTAATTTTATTTGTATTTGTTTTCTGGGGTAGAACACTGATCTCCATGAACCTTTATTTAGAGTCAGCCTGGGAGCAGTGTCTGGTTAAGTGACTTGCTCAAAATCACACAGTTAGACAATGAAGGGTGAGGGAATCAAACCTTGCACCACTCATGAAGCAAAAACTGAAAAATCTTATAATGGCCACTTTTATTTTTATGCCTACATTAACATTGAATTCAACTAGTTTAGGTAAGAGATTCATTTGTTTGATACTGTATTTTGATGTAAAGTTGTCTCTCCACCAAAAATTACAAATGCTTTTGAGGAAATACTGCTATTTTATTTATTTATTTATATTTACTGTCATTTGTTAACCGGGTTGGTCCAGCTGAGCCAAAGGCATGTTTTCAGCGGAGATCCAAGGAGAAAAGCTCCAGTTACAATTACAGTTACTACAGTACAAATGGCATATAACAAGAATATAAAAACACAGTGGAGTTAACTTATTATGCAGCTTTGTACAGGTTTCAGAGTATACCTGTACAGTAACATCAAGACAGTCTGGATGCAAAGAATTATTCAGCTAGTATAACACTTTTGTACAGGTTACAGTGTATATCTATACAGAAACAGCAAGATACTCTGGATGCAATGGATTATTTAGAAGAAATAGGGTGTTGGTATGTAGTAGTATTAGCACTATGGAGAAAAAGAGTAGATTTAGGAGGCTATATTTATAATGTTGTCTAATGGAATAGGTGTTTAGTAGGTTTTACAGTAAAATATTAGAAATTACTGAAATGATCAACCATGTATTCATGAAATTAAATATATGTGTGGATGTTTCACACATGTAAAGCTTTTTTTAATTTTAAACATACTCACATTGTGGTATAACCTTATGAACAATGAGATCGTCATCCGGACAATCTAAGTTTGAGCAGGGGCTCAGGTGTTGGATTTGTTGGGCAGGGCGGCATGGGCATGAGGGACTTCGGCAATCTTGCTTGTCCTTGGGGGAAGGATACAGCTGTGGCCAGATGCTTGGATGGTGCCTAAGGGAAGCATTAGGAGTTGCACCCATGGAGCATGGACCTAATGAATATGTGCTGTCAAGTGACTGAAAAAATACAAAGGTCAAAAGTCCTTTATGCTGGAACAGTGTGTTAACAGTGCAGTACTTCATAAGGTGGGATCCCACAGATGTCATTCTGAACACATAATCCCTGAACATTTTACATTAGTAAAGTTATGATAGAACATTTGTCATATTTCTAATAAGTTGAATTATGGTGAAACACTTGCCATGTTTTTGGACAGTATGGAAGTGTAGCATAGATGATTAAGGCTATGAGTTGCTAACAAACTTCATGTTAGTTACTGTTAAAAACATGTCGTTTGGTTCCTGCCACAGCTGTACAATATAAACTATGTAAAAGAGCCCCTTCTCAGTTTTCTGCTCAGTCTCCTCTTGACACCTGTTTGACTTACCCCTTATAGAACACGACCACATAAACAAGAAGGGAAAACATAATGCAAGTAACGGTAAGCAACCAGGGAAGCAGGCAGAGAAAATATCAGAGCATGCAGGTACATTACCAAAATGGCAGAGCATGCAGGTACATTACCAAAATGTCAGAGCATGCAGGTACATTACCAAAATGTCAGAGCATGCAGGTATATTACCAAAATGTCAGAGCATGCAGGTACATTACCAAAATGTCAGAGCATGCAGGTACATTACCAAAATGTCAGAGCATGCAGGTACATTACCAAAATGTCAGAGCATGCAGGTACATTACCAAAATGTCAGAGCATGCAGGTATATTACCAAAATGTCAGAGCATGCAGGTATATTACCAAAATGTCAGAGCATGCAGGTACATTACCAAAATGTCAGAGCATGCAGGTATATTACCAAAATGTCAGAGCATGCAGGTACATTACCAAAATGTCAGAGCATGCAGGTACATTACCAAAATGTCAGAGCATGCAGGTATATTACCAAAATGTCAGAGCATGCAGGTACATTACCAAAATGTCAGGGCATGCAAGTACATTACCAAAATATCAGAGCATGCAGGTATATTACCAAAATGTCAGAGCATGCAGGTACATTACCAAAATGTCAGAGCATGCAGGTACATTACCAAAATGTCAGAGCATGCAGGTACATTACCAAAATGTCAGAGCATGCAGGTACATTACCAAAATGTCAGAGCATGCAGGTACATTACCAAAATGTCAGAGCATGCGGGTACATTACCAAAATGTCAGAGCATGCAGGTACATTACCAAAATGTCAGAGCATGCAGGTATATTACCAAAATGTCAGGCATGCAGGTACATTACCAAAATGTCAGAGCATGCAGGTACATTACCAAAATGTCAGAGCATGCAGGTATATTACCAAAATGTCAGAGCATGCAGGTACATTACCAAAATGTCAGAGCATGCAGGTACATTACCAAAATGTCAGAGCATGCAGGTATATTACCAAAATGTCAGAGCATGCAGGTACATTACCAAAATGTCAGAGCATGCAGGTATATTACCAAAATGTCAGAGCATGCAGGTACATTACCAAAATGTCAGAGCATGCAGGTACATTACCAAAATGTCAGAGCATGCAGGTACATTACCAAAATGTCAGAGCATGCAGGTACATTACCAAAATGTCAGAGCATGCAGGTATATTACCAAAATGTCAGAGCATGCAGGTACATTACCAAAATGTCAGGGCATGCAAGTACATTACCAAAATATCAGAGCATGCAGGTATATTACCAAAATGTCAGAGCATGCAGGTATATTACCAAAATGTCAGAGCATGCAGGTACATTACCAAAATGTCAGAGCATGCAGGTACATTACCAAAATGTCAGAGCATGCAGGTACACTACGAAAATGTCAGAGCATGCAGGTATATTACCAAAATGTCAGAGCATGCAGGTACACTACCAAAATGTCAGAGTATGCAGGTATATTACCAAAATGTCAGAGCATGCAGGTACATTACCAAAATGTCAGAGCATGCAGGTACATTACCAAAATGTCAGGGCATGCAGGTACATTACCAAAATGTCAGAGCATGCAGGTACATTACCAAAATGTCAGGGCATGCATTTACATTACCAAAATATCAGGGCATGCAGGTACATTACCAAAATGTCAGAGCATGCAGGTATATTACCAAAATGTCAGAGCATGCAGGTACATTACCAAAATGTCAGAGCATGCAGGTACATTACCAAAATGTCAGGGCATGCAGGTACATTACCAAAATGTCAGAGCATGCAGGTACACTACCAAAATGTCAGAGCATGCAGGTATATTACCAAAATGTCAGAGCATGCAGGTACACTACCAAAATGTCAGAGCATGCAGGCATATTACCAAAATATCAGAGCATGCAGGTACATTACCAAAATGTCAGAGCATGCAGGTACATTACCAAAATGTCAGGGCATGCAGGTACATTACCAAAGTGTCAGGGCATGCAGGTACATTACCAAAATGTCAGGGCATGCAGGTACATTACCAAAATATCAGGGCATGCAGGAACATTACCAAAATATCAGGCATGCAGGTACATTACCAAAATGTCAGAGCATGCAGGTATATTACCAAAATGTCAGAGCATGCAGGTACATTACCAAAATGTCAGGGCATGCAGGTACATTACCAAAATATCAGGGCATGCAGGAAAATTACCAAAATGTACATTACCAAAATGTCAGGGTATGCATTTACATTCCCAAAATATCAGGACATGCAGGTACATTACCAAAATGTCAAAGCATGCAGTTATATTACCAAAATGGGAGATCATGCAGGTACATTACCAAAATGTCAGAGCATGCAGGTATATTACCAAAATGTCAGAGCATGCAGGTACATTACCAAAATGTCAGAGCATGCAGGTACATTACCAAAATGTCAGAGCATGCAGGTACATTACCAAAATGTCAGAGCATGCAGGTACATTACCAAAATGTCAGAGCATGCAGGTACATTACCAAAATGTCAGAGCATGCAGGTACACTACGAAAATGTCAGAGCATGCAGGTACATTACCAAAATGTCATGGCATGCATTTACATTACCAAAATATCTCAGGCATGTTCCTTCAGCTTCTCCAAAATGTCAGAGCATGCAGGTACATTACCAAAATGTCAGGCATGTATCCTCACTGGTAAGATCAGACCATTTAACCATAATGTCACTGCATCCCAACCCCTGCAGAAAACCACATTACCAAAATGTCAGAGCATGCAGGTACATTACCAAAATGTCAGAGCATGCAGGTACATTACCAAATGTCAGGGCATGCAGGTAAATTACCAAAATGTCAGGGCATGCAGGTACACCAAAATGTCAGAGCATGCAGGATCATATTCCAAATAAAACCAAGCATGCAATACATTACCAAAGCATGTCAGAGCATAAACAAACTATACAATAGAAGCAGGTACATTACCAAATGTCAGAGCATGCAGGTACATTACCAAAATGTCAAGGCATGCAGGTATTACCAAAATGTCAGGGCATGCGGGTACATTACCAAAATGTCAGGGCATGCAGGTACAGAGAAAAAATTGCACAGGACACTAAGGATAATCAGAGCAGGCTTTCTTTAGTTAAATGTCAGAGCATGCAGGTAATTACCAAAATGTCAGATGCAGGTACATTACCAAAATGTCAAACATACAGGTACCCACAGACATTACCAAAATGTCAGCTGACATGCAGCAAACTTACCAAAAGGGCAAATATCTATCCCAAATGTCAGAGTGCTGCCCCTACATCTCAAATGTCTGGTAAGAGCCACCCTCTCCAAAGCAAAAACACAGCATCAATGGTACCAAAATGTCAGGCATGCAGGTACATTACCAAAATGTCAGAGCATGGGTAAACCCAAACATAAAACTACAAATGTCAGGCAGCCTTACCAAAATGTCAGAGCATGCAGGTATGTGCCCAAAATGGCAGAGCATGCAGGTACATTACCAAAATGTCAGAGCATGCAGGTGCCTCAACAGATCCAGGAAACCAATGTCAGGGTACATAAGCCTGACTAGCATGGTCTGCAAGCTATGGAAAGGATACCATCATGGACCTCATAAATAAAGATATTGGGGACATACAAACATGGATCCTACAGTTCGGCATGCATGTTAATGGCAGATCCTGCTAGGTACATTACCAAACAGTCAGCAAGGTACATTACCAAAATGTCAGCATGCAGCCTACATTACCAAAATGGCAGAGCATGCAGACATTACCAAAATGGGCATTAGGTAGATAAGCTCACCAGCTTAAATATAAACCAAATGTCACTAGCATGCAGGTACATTGCAAAATGGCTCATGCAGGTACATTACCAAAATGTCAGAGCATGCAGGTACATTACCAAAATGTCAGGCATGCGGGTATATTACAAATGTCAGAGCATGCAGGTACATTACCAAAAGGTCAGGCCTGGTACATAAATGTCGGTATATATTACAGGAGGTGCAGGGTACATTACCAAAATGTCAGAGCATGCAGGTACATTACCAAATGTCAGATGACTGCAAAATGTCAGGGCATTACCAAAATATCAGAGCATGCAGGTATATTACCAAAATGTCAGAGCATGCAGGCACACTACCAAAATGTCAGAGCATGCAGGCATGTTACCAAAATATCAGAGCATGCAGGTACATTACCAAAATGTCAGAGCATGCAGGTACATTACCAAAATGTCAGGGCATGCAGGTACATTACCAAAATGTCAGAGCATGCAGGTACATTACCAAAATGTCAGGACATGCATTTACATTAGCAAAATATCAGGCATGCAGGTACATTACCAAAATGTCAGAGCATGCAGGTATATTACCAAAATGTCAGAGCATACAGGTACATTACCAAAATGTCAGGGCATGCAGGTACATTACCAAAATATCAGGGCATGCAGGAAAATTACCAAAATGTACATTACCAAAATGTCAGGGCATACATTTACATTACCAAAATATCAGGGCATGCAGGTACATTACCAAAATGTCAGAGCATGCAGGTATATTACCAAAATGGGAGATCATGCAGGTACATTACCAAAATGGCAGAGCATGCAGGTACATTACCAAAATGTCAGGGCATGCAGGTACATTACCAAAATATCAGGCCATGCAGGAACATTACCAAAATGTCAGAGCATGCAGGTACATTACCAAAATGGCAGAGCACGCAGGTACATTACCAAAATGGCAGAGCATGCAGGCACATTACCAAAATGGCAGAGCATGCAGGCACATTACCAAAATGGCAGAGCATGGAGGTACATTACCATCCTAAGAGCTGTAGAGGGTCTTTCCCCACTGTCCTGCTCAATACCTAATGAACATTATGTACTCACATGTTGTTGGACTAGGATCCTCAGTGTCTATCTGTAACTTCTAGTCCTTTGGCAGATCCTGCTCCTTTCCTTGGAATAAATGAGTTGACAAAAATATTACTCTATTCTATTCTTTCAGCTTCTCCTCAGGGATCAGGCTCACTGCTCAAACCTGAGATTTCCTAGGATGTATCTTATTTGCATGCTTTTGTGCCACAGTCTCAGTTGGACATTAGGCACTGACTTGATTGCCTCATTATGCACTTTTAAACTTTATGACACTCACATCACTTTTTCTGATAGTCCTCTTAGGTTTCCCCTGAAAAGAGGAGCCTTTGCCTTGTGGGTGACAGATCTTGGCAGATAACCATTCTGAAATGTCAAGACCCACTAGAGTGAGTCCTGAAATATGGAGACTGAATGGCCGAAAGAACGGACTTACATATATTAAGTTTGAGATGGTGTTTTTCAGAATATTCCCTTTTCTCTGAGGTATGGCAATTATATATATATATATATATATATATATATATATATATATATATATATATATATATATATATATATATATATACACACACACACACACACACACACACACACACACACATATATATATATATATATTTATTTATTTATTTATACCCATACCTGTTATATTTTGGGTGGTAGGGGTTTTGCCCTCTTGCAAAAAGTAGTTTAAAGGAGATGAGCGATTTTCGAGATTCACCCTTCTCCTGTGTTTTCAGTGTTTTTTGTCTGCTTTTTGGCACTTGGCATGTCGAGTGCTGATATTTCAATAGGGAGCCTTTAACACACTAGCAATAATTGTGCACTCAAAATTCAGAAAAGGCAGCTGTCAACTTAAGGATGCAAAATTATATTCTTTCAAAAGTAGAAACATGCTTTTAAAGTAGCAAAAACACACTGAAAGTGACCTTTTAAAGTCCCTCTGCATTTCTAATCATTACACGGACTACTTTTAACTCAAATCAGAACTAACATTTTTAATGGTAACAAACATCAGCTAGCTGAAATCTTTCCCTCACAGCAGAAATGTCAATGACCTTTCCTTCTTTCACCAGCTTGAAAAACCCTGCTGTAGGCCTTTTGTAACCCACCTTTTATGACGACTTATTACTCCAGGACTTTTCCTACCTTATAATATAATGAAGAGTACCAACAATGGCAGTTTATCCTCTTCCTTGGAATTCCCATGAAATTATCTTCACACAATCAGAATGGTTTTAAAAGATGTAGGTATATGAGCAGTGGAAGCTTTGATTTGCTATACAGCTAACAGCAAGCATTTGAGAGTATCCCTATCATATGACAGACACATTTCTATTTTAACCACTTTTCACTACTAATTGCAGCTTAGTAGCCTTTCTAAGGCATATTGCATGCTGATGACATTTAAATATGCAGACAGGTAGTGGCAGAATAAGATCTGAGGTTTGGAAAGCAGATGCCTCCTTCATATTTACTGAATGGCATAAAGTCCACCTTCACTTGAAGTTTTGAAGATTCTCATAAAAAGCATTTTTCCCATATCTTTTTATCTTCTCTGCTGATGGTCTATTAAATCGCCTCAGTCATAAATAGGCCTATTCATTTCCTGGTGGCGTAGGATCACCCAAGAGATTTGCCAGGTTGAGAGACTGCATGGGGCAGGGATGTCATCTGGGAAGACATTGGGACCACTTTTGCTTTTGCCAGCATCCCAGCAGCTGAGAGCCATTTTTCTGCTATTGCCCTAACCCCCCATTCCCAGATAGTGGCATATACACTTGCATCACATAAGTGGCTGCCTAATCTTCCATCACTCCCCACATGCATGCTCCATTGCTTGGAAGGTATTGGAGCTACCATCACCAGCTTGGGCAGCTATTGTTTGTCCCGCCTGGATTAGCTACTGCTTTCATTGGCTTAAGACCTTTGCTTTACTTGACTTTACTGGAGTGGCAGACAAACCTAGTCCGGAAAGAACCTTCCTCTACTCCTTTGATAGGCATCACCTAACCCTCCTGCCAGCACTATAAGTCACCCGAGCCATTAATCGACCCCAGGTTACCTGGATCATAGCTGGGGCCTTTAAGAATTTCTTAATCTGTAGGCATGAATGAAAGATTAAAATAGCAGAGAGGAGCGGGATATACAATTATAATGTTCATAGGCTAATGCAATTTTGCCTTCAAGGCAGCTGTAAGCCTGTTATAAATGTCTAGCTGCGTATTTGCCCGATGAGTTATCCCTACACCCACACTCCTGAGCATCCATTTTTTATATTCCTCTGCATGTCTTGATGATTGACTGAATTCTTCTACTTGAAACTTATCTTACATTTTTCTTTCTCTGTCTAAGTAGACCACTGACTGATGCCCCTACCTTTATCTACTTAGCCCATTCCTTACTTCTATGGGCCCATAAGCCAGGCCTAGTGAGTACACTGGCTGACTTTTACTAGTTGGACTCAGAGGTGCAAATTGGGACCCCCCAATCCTTGAATGAGGCAAGATCCATATGGCCCATTTGTTCCCTGAACTAGAAAACCACATCAGCTCTACCTTCAATAGAAACAAGGGTCCAGTGATAGTGAGTAGGCCAATCCTCTCAGTCATGCAATCTTTCTAGCTCCCCCTGTTGGGTGGCTTTGCAGACTTCACAACAGCTACCGGAGATGATGCATGAAAACTACCACATATGCAAAACATGCAAAACCCGAGCAAGTGGAAATTGCATATTGCAGTGTAGGCCACCAGATTCATTGCTGCATTGATGTGTGCTATACACCCACATACCTGCAGGTGTCGTTAATGTAGTGATCCAAACTCATCTCCCATCCTCCTGGATGGATGAGCTTTTAATGGATGATAACTTCTAAATTCTCGCCTGGCCCCTCAAGTGCCACTCCAACTACTCTGGGTTGTCTTCTGAGATTCACCTGCTATGCCATCGGGCCAGGAAAGCTTATCTTTTATTGGCTCAGTGGGTGAATATTTAACAAAAAGAATTTCAGATTTGGCCACATTAATTATGAAACTGAAAACTACCAAAACAAAATCTTTGATAATTTGGTCCTCTCTTCCTAAGTTTTCCTCAGGAGATGGCAGCATCTCAGGCCTTTTAAAGAAGAGCAATTTTCACGATTCACTCTTCTCCTGTGTTTTTGGTCTGTTTTTTTTTTGTCTGCTTGTCAGAGCTCAGTATTTTGAGTACTGACATTTCAATGGGGAGCCTTTTTGGCATTTAGCAATAATTGTGTACTCAAAATTCAGAAATGTAAGCTGAAAGCTGTAAACTGATATTCGTTCAGAAGTAGGACAATACTTTTAAGGTATAAAAGTGATGTTTTAATGTCCCTCTGCATTTCTAATCTTTACATGGGTACTTCTTCTAAATGAAATATGTTCGGAAATAGCATTTTAAGTGGTAACAAACTTTAGTTAGCTCAAATCTTTCGCCCACATCAGAAATGTCAGTGACCTTTCTGTCTTCCACCAACTTAAAAAAAAAACATTTTAGCCCTTTTGTAACCTACCTTTTATGAAGACTTGTTACCCCAAGTTACACATTAATTCTGAAATTGAAAGCTGCCAAACATTCTTTGATAATTTGTCCATCTCTTCCCAGATTTTCCTTAGGAGATAACAGCATGAACAGAAAGTTGTCAGCATATGGACTAATAATTGCTCAAGCCAGGCCTTTTCTTGACACTCTTAAGAATTATATGATAACCCAATTCTAGTGGCAAAATGTTCCATGGCTATATCAAACAGGATGGCAAATTTGGAGTATCCCTGCTTTGTCTCCAACCTAGAAAATATTTTGCTGATAATCTGGATCTTAGTTATTTATAAAGCAAGAAAGGAATCCAAATTAAGACATTTTTGTAAGAGGCATTCCATAAAAGTCTGTCTAATGCTACCAACTCATGTCTAGTCTTGTCCACTTCTTGCACTGCTCCAGCTGTTATCCTCACTTTCTTCCTAGCTAACCTACTAAACCAACTTGACAATCCCAATTTAATGTGGTAGTAGGGTATTGATTTGTCAGTAACTTTTAGAATCATTACACTATTTATTTTCAAAGTCATATTAATTATTCTTTTTGTTCTGTGGCTTTACCCAAGATAACATGCTTCACAACGTATATGTGTCCACCTGATACTAATATCTTGTTCTGCTTTCTTAAGAATTTAAGTAAAATAGTTTTTCACAGCATTTATTTCTCTAGTTTTTTTGGGATCATTAGCTATACTGAACAAAGATTAATTTAATTGTATTGCATATAAGGGAATATTCCTTTTGCAATAAGTTGCATCCTGGCTAGTGAAAAAGTGATTCTGTACTAGTGGAAATCCCCTCTGGTCTGTTCTTATTTGAAGATTTGTATAGTTGTTTTTGGATATTTAAATTATTGTGTAAATCTGTAGTGTAGTTTTGTGTTGCTGACAGTTGAAAGGGTGTATACAAGTACAGTTATTAGATGGTTATTGTTTATAAAATGTGGGCATAAAAATAAAATAAATGGATCCTTTTTATTTGCTTGAAATAGTGTACCCATTACCACTGTACTAGTAAAAACATTTCCCCAAAAACAACTACAGCCTCCGTTGTTGCTTTCACTGCCAGTTTCTTGAAGGTGTTCATAGGATCCAACCCCGTGCTATAGACTTACCAGTTTACTGAAGTTTACCAGAGTGTTTTCATAGGAATTGTACTTTAAAACTTAATAAGCAGAAACCTGATGGCTCAAACACAAAACCAATGAGCAGTTATTTTTTTTCAATGCTGCTGGCAACAGTAGATAATATAGCACTAAAATCTCTTTGCCAGCAGTCAGAAAGGAAACATACTTCCTTCTGTACGTAATCAATGGCAAATCTTACTGTCTTGGGAATGAAATAGAAGATGAGGTACTTTCATAAAGATGGTGTACACTGAACTATACAAATAATGTTTCTAGCACTTTTTCATCATGCTATATAATTTTAACACTAACCAAATCCCGCACTCAGTCTTTCTGTTGGTGTGCTGTATTCTCCCAATTTTTGTCTCCCTTTCTGTGTTGACTAGTGTTGCAGTGCAATACCACAGATTCTAGGGCAACTGTCTTTGTAGTAGTGCTCATCAAATGAAATAATTTGCAAGAGACCATATTTTATCCCCCAAAAAACAAAATGAGTATTCTTGTGAGAACTGGCAAGCAAGAAATCAATCTGAATGCAGATCCTTGGGAAACCCATATATTTGCAAGGAGTGCATGTCCTCGAATGGATTTCTAATTTTTATTTTTTTTTCTAATCATGAAACAGTTTGATATCTGCTTTTTATGACAGAAATTAATCTAAGCTGGTGGCTGTAAATTTAATGGAAAAATATCACAGTTTTGTGGTGATTTTTATTTAATGTGTCTAAACAGCTGAACCCTTTTTATTTTAGTAATACTAACATTGTTTAAATTCTAGTCAATAAAATGTTCATGAGGAAGATGCATTTGGTTGGTGTGGAGCACAGAATTTGTAATAAGATGGTGATCTGCTATATGATATTCAAAAGATTAAGGTAGTTAGGATTCTAAAGCTATTTGAAGACAACATTTATGACCAGTATCTTGATTGCCTGGTAAATAGCTAGTACAGTGAAGAGTGTTCCTTTGGAAGTGGCCAATTGCAAACTCCAAATTAGAGATTCTCTTAAGAGTTGATGACCTTAGAGTTAGTTGCATATCTAAAAGCGAGAGAGAGGTATCACCTTCACAGATGTGTGCGATTGAGGTGTGGTTTTATCTCTGTAGGAAACAGAATTTGCACGTGTTCCTTTTGATCATTTGCTTGTAATCTTTTAGTATTAGATGTTTTGGCTTTTGATAGACTGTACCATATTCTCATATCTCTTTTCAGTGAAAGAAAAGTACAGACCTTGCTGTTTATGATATAATTGTTTCAGCTGTCTCTAGGTTTCTAAACCACTGTATATAAAATGTGATATTATAATAAAAATAATAACTGATAAAGCTGAAAATTGAGCTGGTCCAGAACACAAACAAGTAAATCAAATACTGGACTGAGATAGAAGAAAATAAAGGACTGTATATGCAATGTGTGCTCTTCTCAGTCCAGTTGTTGTATCTTTCAGCTTTTCCCGGTTAGGGGTCGCCACAGCAGAACTCCGGTCCGCTAATAATTGGCAGTAGATTTTTACATGCCGAGTTGCCAGCCCTGACACACAACCTTCAATGAAGGTACACCCATTCACGCATGTCTCCACACAGAAAATGCTCTAGCTGAGAATCGAACAGGACAACGTCTTACTGTGAGACGACAATGCTACCGTAGCACCACCACCGCAGTCCGCTATTTGGTTTAATTATAATAAAAATCTTTTGTAGAGCTAATGAATTACTATTTTCCCACCATAATGGTTGTGCAGAATAAAAAGCCATATGTAAATTATCTTCTAAAATAATGAAAAGTTTCCCACTTAATTGGCGTTTTTTTCCTCTGCAGCTACTTTCCAAATTAAAAAAATATATATTTCTATGTGAAGTTTTTTTGAAAGAGTAGTAGTTCTTGTTCTGTGTATTTTATAAACAAATGCTTCAGTCATGGACTGCACTGAAGGTAGTCTCTGCCTTAACTGAAGAACTCATGCTCTGTTTGCTAGACCAATTTGTGTGTTGATCTGCTATGCAACATTAAGCAAGTAAGTAAACATGTGGACAGGAAGAAAGCCATAAGAAATTGTTGCTTGTAGAGGCAACTATTTTAATCACTTTTATGTGAGAGGGGTCATAAAATAAAGCAGTCTGATTGGCTAGCAAATATGTTTTAAAAGAATATATACCATTTCCTTAGTTAAGTAACACATGCTGGGTTGTATATTGAGTAGATATTATCACATACCTAGCCTTGTAAAGTGCTTTAGGGGATATAGACTGCCAACATTTATATTTAAGACTGAAATTCTGTCTTATGCAGCTGTTGTCAGATTTTGTTTTACTGCTGTTTTTTTTTTTTTTTTTTTTGTAGAGTATACCTATTTTAATATTGTTATCACAGTAAGCCCATTTAAATGAGAGGTCCATTACCTACTGCAATTCATAAGTGGAAATAAGGCAGGGGAGTGGCCAAGATGAGCATCAGATAGCAGCAGATTTCTTCAGCTCCACTTTTATGACAGGAAATTATAAATTTTACGTTTTCCTAGAAAGTTTATTTTTATATTAATAGATTCCTGATATCTAAAACTAGGATAATATAAAAACAAATATTGAGTTTGACAAATTTTCCTGTCACAAAGCTCTGTGGAAATTCTCTACTCATCACAACTTCGCAGAATGAGCTTTTCTAAAGGCAACAACCAAGATACCATCTTCAGAAAGGAATTGCAATCTTTTATATCCAATATACAGGACTTCACAACTAAGACAGACAAAACTGACACAAAAATTGACAACTTCAAAGAAAAATGCACCAAGCAAATGGACTTATTACATGAAGATTTGCAACAACAAAAAGCTCAAATAAATGGAATAGAGGAAGCACTTAATGACATTGACAGCAGAACGCAGGAAGGTGAAAATAACATTGAATTGCTTCTTAAACAAAACACACTCCTGCAAAATAAACTGGATGATCTAGAAAATAGGTCCTGGAGGAATAACCTAAGAATCTTTGGTCTGCCTGAAAACATTGAAGGGAATAATATGGTAAGCTTTCTAACTACATGGTTACCTACAATACTAGACTTACCAGAAGCTTTTTCCTTCTGTATAGAAATATCTCATAGAGCTCTATCTTCCTCTAATGTGAATAAAAGGACACCTAAATCAGTCGTAGTAAGATTTGTCTTTTCATATAATAAAGAGATGGCACTAAAGATGGCATGGGCAAAAGCCCCGATTAAAGTTAATGAAGCTGTCATTAGATTTGATCATAGCCAAATGAAAAACGTTTTTACCATTGGTAAAATAACTAAAGAAAGCTAAAATAAAAACACATCTTTTGTTCCTGGCTAAACTAAAGATATCCTTACCAGATGGACCAAAAACATAAGAAGACTTAGAATCTGCACTGGCTTACATAAAAAAACATAAAATATTAGACAAAACAGAAGATATGGAATGGGCAAACCCTCTATGAAAAGAATGGCACCTGAAACTACATGGAAAGCTAGTGACAAACAAAAGAGAATGAAAAACAAATAACAACTTAATCAATTCATCTGTTTTACCTAAAGGAGAAAATATATCTCTTACACTTACTAAGCTCACAATAACCTTTGCTTTAATGTAAAAACAAAAAGAGAGAAGAAACTATACTGGACTTACAATAACTTTGACTCTAATTGCTTGAAAGTGAAGTGAAATCAAAAGGTTTGTTATACCATTTTCTCTTGTTTAGCTACTGATCTTACAAATTATATGATACTTTGTTTTTTTTTTATGTCACAAAGCAATCTGAATTTATCTATATATATATATATATATATATATATATATATATATATATATATATAGTTATCTAGGTAATTACTTTAAAACAACTAAGAACAATTACATCTATGGGGCTTTAATGGGGCTTTTAAAAAATTATATTTACTTGTGTTTATTTACATAGATAAATGTATACTTATAGTTTTGAGTTATAGATATGAATGAGTTATGCTTTGTTTTACTGTTAGATACACTTATTTTAAGAGTTCATATGCTCTATAATTGTATTTAAAAACTGGAAGGCACAACAATAAAGTAAAAGCATACTGTGATGCTTGTTAACTGGCATGTGCAATAAGCACACCAGAAACTTTTTAAAAAGTACAGAAATCTCTGTATTTACAGTTTTCCCGCTTGAATGACTTAGTTAGACAATTGTAGGTCCACTAGAGCTTGAGAAACATTGCTGCGAGGTAAAGATGCCATTTCTACATTCCATTAACTCAAAGGAAATTCCTGCAGCAGTAGTTTGAACTTTGAACCCTGACAATGCATAAATATGACGAGAGGATGTTGGGTGTGCCAATTCAGGAAGAGAAGAGGTTGTGAAGAAGAAAATGAATTAAAAAACAGAACTTCAAGCAAAAACTGTAAGTTTTAGGCGTACTAATACCTGGAAAGCTCATACAACAAAATTGGAATATTAAATTACATTGTTTAAACTATTTTTTAATGATTATTTAGTAGATTTTTACTGGGTAAACTTAAAAAAAGGATAGAAATGTTGTATAGACAATGTCTATATTACTTGAAGAAGGTTTGTAGTAAATGAAGATAGAAGGAAATAAATGATTTGTAGCCACACTTAATGTTTAAATTAAGCACTCATTTTATTGAATCTTAGCTCTGGATAGTTATTGCAAATAGCTGCATAAATCTTCTGAATAGCATGAATTCATTAACACATCTGCAGTTATTAACTGTGGTTTAAAGAGAAACATATCACAGTAAATTAACAGCCTATAGCTTGTATTAAGTAAGCATAAAACTAACAACCAGATTTATGATATAGTAATACTGCATAGTATAGAAAAAATATATATACTTGGAAATAAGAACTACATTTTCATGCATGTATATTATGAAAGCATCAGTTTAAATGATTTGTTTGGATATCAATTTGATATTGCATGTTATATCTTTTATATTAAAGTCCTTTATGTATGCACTAAATGTATTTTATACTTTAGCATAGCTGCTATACCTTTAAGGGTCTCACTGATCCTCTTGATTTTGGCGCCTTATTTTGTTTAAATGCATAGCTGATGAATGTGATTATATGGTTTGATGAAGCCTTCTAGGTGAAAGCGCTTACCAAGTTTGTTTTGGCCAATAAATTGATTTTATGAGTTTATGCGTCTCTCTGCTGATATTACACACTGTATGCTGATTGCGGATGGTTGACTGAATTGATTTGGACATTCGTATGCTATGTATAGCTTGCAGCTTTGTTTCGCTCTAGCACTGGGTTTTTTTGATTTACAAGACTTCTGTATTGTATGTGCTAAGAGCATTTACTCTGTGGGGAGTGTTCTTATTGTTGCATGTATATTATGCACTTAACCTTGTAAATAATTTGTCTCACTTCTCACTTAAGATATATTACATTTCTCAAGTAGAAGCAGGAACTATTTACAAGTTGCTGCCATAAAAATTACTCATTTAAACTTCATGAACTTATAAATACTTATTTATACATTTTTGTAAAACAAAGTCATGTCTATACATTGTGAATGACTTTAAAGGCTTAACTACTAAGGACTGAGACAGTTCTTTAAAACAGAAATAAAGGGTATGCCCAGATAATGGCTTATTGTTTAGAATAGATCTGATGCAATCACCACAGAGAGCATATATGACATAGATGAAAACAACATAGTATATCTTTGTTACCCTAAATACAGGTAAATATTTAAGCAATAACCCATGCCTGGGTGTGGGTAATGCTGGATTTACCCATGGTTGGTGTGATTTGGTCATGAGGGTGAAGCCTGAGTTGCCAAATAAAGACGACCGTGGGTAAATCCAGCATTACCCACACCCAGAAGTGGGTTATTGTTATTATACAATGACATTATTTAAGAAAAAAAATACTTACTTTTCTTAAATAATGGCATTGTATAATGCCTCCATGCTGCCCTTCCCCAGCTGTCCAGTATTCTGTGGCAGTTCTGATGTACTGCGCATGCGTATGCTTATGCAGTACATCAGAGCTGTGTGTGGAAGCAATGGAGAAAGGAAGATCTCCGTTGCTTTTTAAAAGTGTCTCGCTATGTTAAAAGAGTTTAACATAGCGAGACAGCTTTAAAAAAAGCAACGGGAATCTTCATTTCTCTGTTGCTTTTTAAAGCTGTCTTGCTATGTTAAACCCATTTAACATAGCAAGACAACTTTAAAAAAAGCAATGGAGAAAGGAAGATCTCTGTTGCTTTTTTTTAAGCTATCTCGCTATGTTAAACCCTTTTAACATAGCGAGATTACAGCAATGGAGCTCTTCCATTCTCCGTTGCTGTCTAAAAAAAAGACTTATATTAACTGAAAAGTCTGGGCTACTGGACTTTTTTCCATTAGTATAAGTCTGATTTACAATGGGCACACTGACCAATCAGTGTGCACGTTTTGGAATATTGATGGGGGGGTCATTGTATAATCATAATGTTACTACTTTCAATGTCTCGTACTAATTTAAATGTGTATTCTGCTAGTGGTCTGTAAATTGATATATAGAAGGCATGTTTTAAAAATATTATTTTAGAAATGATTTTCAGATGTATAGGTAAATATGATTATTCTATACATTAATATGAACAATATGCTAATGCAGATAGAGAAAAGTGTGTTATAACAAGCCTACATGCATAATAAGCTTAATTATACAGTCAATTTACATGTGTTCGAAGTTTCAGCAATTCAAATTAAAAAAAAAAACAAAAAAACAAAATCAACTCAATAACTGTTGTAAGCAGGGGGGCCATGGGGGGCTGCACCCCAACACTCCCGATCTTTAAATATACCAACTCCGAGATCGCACTACAGTGCAGTAAAGGGAAATATTCCCTTTCCACACTGTAGTGCAATCTCAGAGTTGGTATATTTAAAGAGCAGGGAGTGTGGGGAGTGCAGGGGGGCTTGCTTGCTTACAATAGTTATTTTTTGTCCATTGTTTTTTTTTGTTTGCTCAGAATTATAAAACTTTGAACATACAAGTTCGATCTTATGGTGTTCGAAGTTTTATACTTTCGATCAGGTAATAGGAACCCAGTTTACATACATGGTTATAGATTAATGAAAATCTAATGAAATGAAAGAGGTTCCTTGGCATTGAGTAAATTCAGAAAGTTGATATAGAGAACTGAAGTTTGAATATATCAAGTGAGTACTATCACTTATGTCATTCTCTATAAGTAAATAAGGAATCTACACTGCTGAAACTATCTACAGTGGTCAATACATGTATTAGTAACTTTAAATTCTATACCTAGATATATAGTAATGTTTGATAAGAAACTTTAGGTTGTGTTTTACACTAAGATGTTGCTAAAGATGTGTATATACAAATATTAGTAATGTTAGCATATAGAAACTTGAAAACTAATACTTTTATACTATAATTTTGTTAATTTTAAATTCTGCAAGTTCTGAACTAATAACATATACCATTTTAATGATAAGTTTTAAAGTTGATGAGTTAAATGTTAGCATTAAAAACTGATTAACACAAAAAAATGAAGTAAATAGAATATATACAAACAATTGCTAAATATATGAACAAGGTGGGGCTGCGGCTCTGCTGTTATGGATTGAGTGGTGACTTTGCATGGCGGATGCTACTCAAGTTGGGAGTTTACAACTCCAGGCAGGGTGCAGGGATAGTTTCTAAGGTTATGCTATTAAGTTATAGTTGTAAAAAACGTTATTTCAAGATATCCACTATCTGTAGTATACACAAAGTATCAATCTCAAACAGATCCAAGATATACCATATCTATAAAACAAGCCCATATATAATAAACAACACATATTAATGTATGACAAAGGGAAACCCAAAAATAATAGAGAAAATTTGAATGACATTGAAATTAATTGAATGCATATTTAATTTGTTAATCATTTAAAATGTTTTTTCTAAAAGGTATATCTATAAACATTAACGGTTTGAATAACCCATGTAAAAGAGGAAACTTGTTTAGATACTTGCAATTACACAATTCTAATATAATTTTCTTATAGGAAACACATCTTTTGAAAAAATATATATCCAAAATTGACACAAATAAGTTTAGTATTTTATCTAGTTCTGAACACTTACAGAAAAAAGAGGTGTAGCCATTCTATAGAACAAAACTTTACTTGCTCCTAAAATAATAAATACATATCAAGATGACAAAGTGATGTTGTGTTCAGTTGTAGTGGAAATAAACAATAAAATCTTTATCTTGGTTAATGTTTATTGGATACCAGGCATAGGAATAAACACTGTTAAAAAACACTTGAATCAAATTATTCTCTTTGCTAAATGAAATATTATAATGGCAAGTGATTTCAATTGCATTTTAAATGAAAATGCAATCAGTATTAAGGGCAAAAGAAAGATATCATCTTAGGCCAAACATCTAATAGACTTCATGAATTCATTTCACCTAAATGATATAAATAATCAAGCAGATTCCAAATCATTACCATTGTCTTTCTACTCTAACTATTATAAAATAGATAGAGTTCTTATATCCAATTAACTAATGATATAACTAAATCTATGATTATCTCCTGTCCAATTTCTGACCACACTTCCATAACATTTGAATTAAATATCAACTCTATATTCAGTGTACAATTCAGAAGAATACCAGCATATATTACTCAATTAATAGAATTTAAGGAGTTCATAATAAATGAAACAAAAATATTTTATAGAAATAAACAATACATCAGAGACATACAAATAAAAAATAACCACCACAAATGAAAAATATAAAATACAACCAGCCAGTGAATCCAACAGAGGTTTATTGTAAAATCTCTGTCTCTGAAGTCTCTGCCCAAAAAAAGCCTTCAAAGAGTAAAGAGCATCATACAAAACTTGCCTAAAATACTATAACCAATTAACAATTAAATAATTAAACAATTAATCAGAGATATATGTTTGGGATGCCCTTAAAGCTTATCTATATGGGAAAATAACAAATGGTAAAATAACAAAAGAAAATCTTGGGATAAAGATTTGCAGGAGTTACAAGATAAATTAGATAATCTTAAACTTAAACAAAAAGATAACATAAGGATATAAAAGACAAAATTAAAATATCAAATAATAAATATTTAGAAATTCTTAGTCACAAAACCATGATAAGTTTAGAAAAACACAAATTTCTTGCATTGTCAAATAACCCCAGATACTTAAATAGACTGAAAAACAAAACCATAAGTCTCAGCAAACAAAATCATATTAAAGAAGTATATTGTCTAAAGAGAAAGAGAAAGGTATATAACATACAAGATATATGGAAGAATTTAGAGAGTATTTTTGCAAAATTAATAATAAGGAAGTCACTATGGAATCAGACGAAAATATAAAAATATTTATAAATAAATACACTAATAAAAATCTTAGCAAACAACAAGTAGAACTAATAGACAATATCTCATATACAGACATTCAGACACAAATTAACAAACTTAAACTAAATAAAGCTTCAGGTAACAATGGAATCATACCAGAAATACATAAAATTATGCCCAGAGATGCTTTAATATTATTACAAAAAGTGTTTTCAACATCTCAGATTAAGACTATTTGTCCTCCCTCATGGAAATACATGTTTATAGCCCCTATAGTTAAACCAAATAAAGATTAAACAAAATGCACCTCTTATAGACCCATAATCCTACTGAATGTAGACTACAAAATGTTTATGAATGTATATGCAGACAGATTGAAGAAAATCCTCCCAAACCTAATTGAAGATGACCAAACCGGTTTTATAATAAATAGAAATACATTTGATAATATAGAAAGGACACTTATATTAATAGATTACTCAAATAAGAAAAAGAAAATACTTAATCTTAATTAGTCTAGATATAACTTCTGCATTTGATTAGGTGAACGGGGATTATTTATTTATATTACTCAAAAATCTAAATTTCTCAGAGAACTTTATAAACTTAATAACATATATAAAGGCACCTAAGGATATATAAAAATAGCATCTTATATCTCACAAAACATTCAAATATTAAAGGGAACCAAACAAGGTTGCCCTCTTTCCCCACTATGATTTACCTTAATAATGGAACCATGGGCTAAAGCAATAAGAATGAATAAAGCTATAGAAGGATTCAATACAAATATAGAAATAACATCTAAGATTCAACTCTTCACAGATTATGTTCTTATCACACTAAATGGAAATATATCATCAATTTCTGCTTTATTTACTGCCATGGATAACTTTCAAAAAGTATCAGGCCTGACTTTTAATAATGAAAAGACAAAGATACTTCCCATCTATTTTAATAAGAAAAAATTAGGAAAAGAATACCATAAATATATCCCTGAGTCAGATCAGTTTACATACCTAGGAATAACATTAATCAAAGATATCAAAAATATAATACTTCTGAACTATAATTACACAGTGAATAATATTCATTTTCTAATAACTAAATGGAACAACATATTCTTTACAATGGAAGAAAGACTAACAATAATTAAAATGATCATACTCCCAAAATATTATGTATCATACAGTCAATGTCATTATTTTCAACAAAACAAATAATGAGACAACTAAATATCATGATGGTAAAGTTCCTATGGTACACAAACAAACCTAGGATAGCTCTAAAATATCACCTAAGTAGCTGGACAAAAGGAGGAATTGCCTTTCCTGACCTAGAATTATACTTAATTTCTTCTATAATTAAAACACTATCCTTACTAATGGACCCTACATATTTAGCTAAATGGAAAGTATATTGGGAAGTAATAGCTGTGGAGACATACATTAGCGCTCAGAGTTATAAATTAAATACATTAAATAATTCTTTCGTATGGATACTAAAAGAACTTTTTACAGCCTACATAATGCCAAAACATTCATCTAGTTATATTACAACCATTATAAATAATTTCAAAAACTTCATATATAAATACCCAGTATATAAAGAATGGTTATTCCTCTTATTTCCTTTAGCTTATACACAAGGAATTGTATCTTCCACTGATACCATTAAAATACTATTATTTAAAGAAAAAAGTTTAATATATTGGCTTCAGTTGATGTCTAATAATGAAATGAAAACAACAGATATCTTAATATAAGAGTTTGGATTAGACAATAAACTCTGGTTAGAATTACAAATCTATAGACAATACCTCTTAAGTAAATTAGAATTAATAACATCAACTAATAAATAAAATGTTCCTATATTTTTGAATTATCTAGTTATGAATACACACCATAAAAATATGCCTAAAGGCAAACTATCACAAATATATAAGATACTAACAGAAGAAACATATAGCTGTCCAGAAGGCTTTTGGAATTGTTGTGCATCTATCAACAAAGAACAACCAGCGGATCAAGATAAGAATAATATTCTAGAATCAGCTAGTAAAACAACATCTTCTCTCAGATGGAAGTTATATGCTTGGAAATTCATGAATAGGGCATTCTACACACCTCTGAGTAAGAAAACTAAAAAAATGTATGTAGAAGATGTAAATTAGAAAAAATCCTGATTGTACACATATGTTCTATGACTGTAAGGAATTAAAATGTTATTGGGAAAAAGTAAATAACCTCTTAGAATTCATTTTTACAGATAACTTTACTATAACTAAATATGTTGTCTTTAGCACACCTATACATAGCAGTATTAGAAAAATCAAATTTCCTTTGTTATGGTCAATTCTAGCAGTGGCCAGGAAAACTATAACTAGAAACTGGATATCAGATACTCCACCAACATTTAATGAATAATGTTGCAGATGTATGCAAAATGGAGCTCTGGACAATTAAATCAAGAACATCAAGGAAAACATATTCATGTAACATGTGAGTTAGTTTACAAGAATTATTAAAAAAAGAAAATATTACAACATGAAACCTTGATTGTAACATATGTTTTTGAAATGTGTATATATGAATGTATTTTGTAAGTACTTTAGTTATGTTACTTATACTTTATGTACTAAATCAAAGGTTAAACTTATGTAGCAATTACGTTTATTTTATGTATTTGGAAAATTCAATAAAACAGTTTTCAAGAATGAGTGGAAATAAGTTAAGTGACGTGCTGTGAGTTGTGATGTATGTATGTGGGGAAATGCTAAGGTATGGACATAAAAATACATTTCATAATTAAGGAATATGCTGTACTGCTTCCAGGATCTGTCAGAATTTAGAATCCATACAGTGAAACACTATCACAGCTGGAAGCAAGAATATTACTGCTCTATCAGGCTCTCATAATCTATTAAGAAATATGCAAGATAAACAACCAGAGTGGGATGATGGACATCTAAGTCTTAGATGTGTTAGTATTCAAACCAGGTAACTGTTATACATATCTGGACACAGAGGTGATGGACAAGGAACTTGAAGGGATATGTCAAGAGGATCCACACCTGTCCACTGAAAGTAAATTCATTGAAAAAGGGAGTTGATAAAAAGGAAAGCAAAGCAAAGCAATCCATGTATTTATTTATTTTTTCTCTGTGATGGTAACCCCCCCCCCACACACACACACACACATCAAAACAAGGGGATGTTTCATCTCCTAAGCACCTAACATAGTCAGCCCCGAGATCATTGCATCTCTGAGTTGGGGTCAATTTCTAAAAGCAATGATCACATGAAATTAAAGGAAGTTTTATCCAAGTGCTATTAGTTGAGTACTGGATGTTGTGAAATTAATAGGATACCTGTCAGGTGACTATTACTTCATAAACAAGAGTATTATGTTTCTGTGTAAGTATGAGTCTTATGCACAGTAAAGCATGCATGTATCACTGAAAGTGTTTTCCACTGTAATCATTACAACAAACTGTGCACATCTTTATTTCATTTATATAACTATTTTTAAGTATGTGCTACTCCATTCTGGTCCTTCATTTAGTTTTACAGCTGTAAAGATTTGAGCTCCTTTAGACATCTTAGATAATACAGTGTTCATAGACACTACTATAAAAGAACTGCATTCATTTAGAATAATTTTTCAAGGGAGCAGACATAAGCTTTGAAACTAGAATAAAGAACCCCTCCCCCTCACATACACATAAGGAACACATGAGTGAAGTTCGTCTTCAAGGACAATGTTGATATTTTTGTTCAAAAGTGTTTATAAGAAACTGTGGCAAATAGTTTTGCAGGGACTCTCTGTGGCTATGTCACCGTTAAATATATAATGAAAAGGTTTAATCTGACTTATCGATCTGTAAATTATCCACTGTGTACCACAGTCATATTGTTGCCTTGTAGAACATTGTAATACAGTAAAATAAAATAATATTTTTTTTTTTTGCAGAGACCACTTTCTTTCCCCCTTCTGTTGTAGAAGCTTGAAATATACAAGCTCTTGAGTTCACACTTACGTAGAGGAAAGACATATGTTCTTCCTAGTGAACATTACTCCAGTAGTCTAAGCTATATGGATTATAGCTTACATAGGATATAACAGCCCGTCAGCTTCCAAAGACTTAAAAGACAGGTTTTGGCTGCAAACCTTTCAGAGCTTTCCTGCCACCAAAAAGAGCATTCCTGGCTGGGCTTCAGAGGACAGACACTTTGCTTGTGCTGTTCCATTGCTGGGAGATAGGTTCCCTTCCACATATTAGTTTTAATGTTTACATTTGCTTTCCTGTGTGGGAAAATACTTTTTAAACTAAGAGTATATGTTTTTATTGACTGTCCTGCCTCTTTGCTCTACTTTTAAATTGGAGCACACTTTTGTGTTTGGCAGTTTTTTATGGTAGAAACTGTGCTTATGTTACTTGTTGGGGCTAGTAAAGTACATTAGAATGCTTTTCTCTGTGTTTTTATTATGCTACCTTTGAAGTTATAGCAGCCTGTACCACTTAGCTTCCCTGGGAAAGAGGCACCATTTTTGGCATGACCACCGAACAAACCATGAGTACCTTGGTCGGTCATTATTCCAGCCACAAAAAGAAAAAAAAAATAACTAAACAGCCTTGGCCACCACAACTGGCTAGCAATTTGCCTCAGCCACAGGTGAGTGACTCTGCTGTGGCCAAAGTTGGTTCTTTACATCATTCATCTTTTTCCCCAGATCCCTCTGGTGCTGCCCATTCAGCCACCATGAACTGGGAGGTTGGCCATATCCTCTGTGACTACTGGGTACCCTTAGTGGGCAAGAGAGATCCACTTGTGTTAGTGTTTGGGGGAGGGGCAGGGGCACAGCCCCTGCTTAACAAGAATGTTGTACCCATCTCTGGGGTAGCTCTTGCTCCCATTAAAAATATTATTTGCCCTAATTTTCCTGTCAACAAAACCAGAAAACTAAACATACATCTTCTCCTGCTTCAGTTTCACTGGACAGAAGTAGTTTACTAAGTTTGACTCTGGGTCTTGTACAAGCTATGACTCCCTCTTATCAGGAGGTGTAATCTGGAGAAGAATGTTATGGGACAGATGCATTTTTTTGTCCTCAAAATTCTGATTCAGATGCAGAGGAGGGTATGTTATCTGAATCTCCCTTTTAAAGATTTTCTTTCTCAGACTATTTCCATAATGATTTCACTAGGAGAACACTGAGGTTTCTCAGTCCCACAGAAAATATTATGAAATGTTACATCTGGAATTTCCAGAACCTTCTCTCCCATCCCATCCTCCCAGTTCTGTCAGCAGTAGAGGATGTTTGTGTTACAGCCTGTGTTTTTTCTGATAGTTAGGCTGCTGCACACTTGATTAGTTAGGAGAAAAGTGTATGCTCTTGCAACTTTAATTTTTAGAATAGTGAATTGTCAGGCACACATTTTAAAGTTTATTCTGACGAGTTGTAAAAGTATGAGGAATGCTTTATCTGCAAGGAAAATCTGCTTTGTGTGGTTTAGCTTCTATTTCTCAGGGCACTACTCATTATATAAAGTGTGTGTTATGACTCTGCAGATACTACATCCATGGTTGTATTGTGCTGAGGAGGTTTGCCTGGCTGCATTCTCAAATCCTCCCAAAGGATGTAAAAATAAGATTTTAAATTCACCTTTGTATAGAGATTTAGTTTTAGTCCCTCTGCTACAGATGTTATTAAAAATGTTGTGAGAAAAGTCATTCTGTAACTTTAAACTCAGAGCTGATAAACATCTTGTTGAGTAGTATATGTGTGTACATACAGAAGGGCTATAAAACCTCTGCAGTTTGTACAGAAGTTAGACTGCTGACATTCCAAGCTGATGCAGGAGATGTTCTTCGTGTTTCACTGTTGCAGTCCTGATTTGCGGGATTTCCTGCTGTGAAAGCCCTTGGCTGGCCCGACTACCAGGGAGAATTCTTTCCTCTTCCTAAGGCTGGAGGAAGCCCTCACTGATGCCAGTATGTTTGGGTATTTAGGTAGCCGGCCTAAGTCATGAAGTCAGTATTTTCTTGGCATTGAACCTGAAGCAGTGTTTCAGTGAATCGGTTGGTCCCACCAGAGAGAAGTTGTCAGAACAATAAGTACCCCATTGAGGAACTCTTTTCTTTTGCTTTATACTCATGTCAGATAAAGTAAATAACTGTCTCCTCTGTGGTAAGCCAATCCTACACAGACACTTCCACTCTCTTTGTGCCCTCTGTTTAGGCCCAGATCACGACGTGCCTAGCTGTTGCTTTTGTGCCTGCTTTAACTCTAAAACGGTCAGATGTAAGGCCGAGATTTTAGCAAGATTCCTTGGTCTTGAATCTTTTCATCAGCATTCAATGGTGTCTTCTGGTCATTCAGAGGTTCAGCAGCCTAGATGTAACAGGAAAAAATATAAGAGACCCATCCTTAGGCGCTCAGATGCCACCATTCTCTATCTGTTTTTCCTTCTAGGCTTGTGATTGTTGAAAAAGGAAAAAATGCTTTCACAGCCCATTTTCTGTGCATGAGGTGGTGATGCAGGCCTTTGTCGAGACCCATTCAGAGTCTGACATGCCATTGGGGCCCTCTGCTTCTGCACAGGCCCTTGCAGCCCTCAGTTTCCAAAAAGAGCTCTCTCCTGGTGATGTTCCTTTGCATCTTTGGCATACACCAGTTCATCTTTCTTCCAGAGGACAGGTGTCAAGATGTTGGACGTCCCTAGGTCCAAGGCCAAAGTGACTCTTTAGAGAAGTACTCCTGCAAAACCTTTGCCTAGGTCTACTGGCTTCCTTTCACAGGAATACCAACAGGACTTAGTTAGACTAGCTGAAGACCTGATCTCCATAGTTAGGTCTAGACAAGCACCCAGGGATGCCTTCCCAGATAAAAGGAAAAGGCCTACTTCTGATGCTTTCCCAGATCCTTTTGAATTTGAGGAGTATTCAGACCTAGATGGGTCTGGTTCTGAAGAAGGATCCTCCCTCACTTCTTTTGAGGATTCAGATTCAGAGGAGAACCTGGCCTCTGCCTCTCCCCCAGAGGATATCACCTTTGGGGAGACTGCATGCTATGGGAGAACATTTCCAGTGGAAAGTACAGGAATACCCTCAGTCAAAAAAGAGAATTAGGTAGTTCCTAGATCTGCACAAACCTCTTGCTATTCCAACCATTTTAGAGGTGGTTGAGGATGTCTTTCAGGATTCCAATGAAGCTTGAATCTTTCCCCCCAGCCCCTCATAAACCAGACAGTTTTATAAGGTACTGGACTCCCACAAATACTTTTTCAAAAATCCATCTGCTGATCCAGAGGTGGTTGCCACAGGACCCAAAGAGGCTAGAGCCAGTTCCTCTAGAAACCATCTACCTATGGATAAAGAGAACATGACCCTTGCTAGATAGATAGAAAAAAGGTATATACATCAGCCACTCTTACTATGAGGGCTCTCAGTTGTCAATTTCACATGATTAAATATCAGCAAACCATTCTGTATCATATTAAACAAAAGGTCTCTTCACTGAAGGATAAAAACCTTTCTAAAGAGTTTTTGGATCTCTGCCACTCCAGTTCTCTGGTAGCAAGGCATTCCTTAAACTGTGGTTGCGATGCTATAGTGGCTTCTAACTGGCAGCTGCCACTGGCTCAGTTATTAGAAGGCATGCGTGGCTTAGGGAACATTCTCTTCCTAATCATGTTAAATCTAACCTTGATGCCCTCTTTAACAAGGAATTCCTCTTTGGACCTAAAGCTGAAGGTGTTCTTAAAAAGATGGAGGGCAAAGCTAAGTCTATACAGACTGTGAACAACTTCCTCCAAGTTTAGCCTCCTAGGTTTAGTAGGAACTTCCCCACTAGGCACTGTTCCTTTCCCTTCCAACGTATAGGCAGACAGAGGAAAACCCAACAGAACAGGACTCATACGAAGCAGCAACAGCTGCAGAGATCCAGGCAATGGATCTCAGAAACTTCCAGGCATGGGGTTCTAGGCCCCAGGCTTCTGATAGAGATCCAAAATGACTTAGCCACACAGCACCCCCCACAAGACTAGGAGGAAGGCTGTCCCTGTTCAAACAAAACTGGACTCAGATCACTTCAGACAAGTGGATTCTAGACATTATTTCAAATGGTTGAAAACTCACTTTCAAACAGCCTTTAAAATACTCAAGCTATTCAGATATTCATCAGGAGCAAAAAGCAGTGACCCTTTCTCAAATCCAGATTTTGTGTTCTCAGGGATCAGTGGAACCTGTTCTAGAACACCAGAAAGGCAAAGAGTTATACTCAAGGCTATTCCTGGTTTCCAGAAAATAAGACTCTTGGTGTCCTATCTCAGACCTACCCAACCTCAATCAGTTCTCCTGGTTCCAAAATTCAAAATGCCGACTCATCAAAAACTCCTGCCCATGATAGCCCCATGGGCCTTTATGGTTTTTGTGGACCTAAAAGGTGCCTATCTGCACATCCCAATTCAAGAAACACACAGAAGCTTTCTTTGCTTCAGAGCAGGTACCAGTCACTATCAATTTTCAGCACTGCCTTTTGTCTTGTCTACTGCAGTTGCCTTCTACAGGACAAAAGGGGTCCAGATATCCCCCTAACTGGATGACTGCCTGATACAGGCCGCAAATTTATAAAAAACTTCACAAGGATCTGAAGTTTACCCAAGACTGCCTGTCTTCCCTAGACTTCACAGTAAATCTGCAAAAATCCAACAATGTTTCAAACAACAGGATAGTTTCCTGGGGGCATTCCTGTACTCTTCACTTCAAAAAACCTTCCTTCCCCCAGACAAAGTGTGCTTTTTGACCTACTATTTTCAAAGCATCCAGCAGAAACAATGCATGTAAGCAAGAAAGTTTCTCCAAGCACTGGGATAAATGGGGTCTTGTATCCTAATGGTTCCTCTAGCCAGGCTGCACATGAGGAAACTCCAGTGATACCTCAAAAATGTATGGTGCCAGCACTCTCAGCCCCCGATGACCGATCCTTTGTCTCAAAAAGGAGTTTGCATGATGGGTACAAGCTTTTGCCCAAAATCAGGGCCTTCCATTCAGATTCACTCCCAAGGGCTAAACTCTCACTAAAGATGCCTCATGAAACAGCCAGGGGGGCTCACTTTCAACACCTCCAATCCCAAGGGAAGTGGGAGGTTCAGTTCAAGGACAGGCACATAAACTGGAAAGAGCTTATGCAATGCAAAAAGGCCTGATAGCTTTCAAGAAAAGTTGGAAAACAGGAGTCCTGTCAGTCAGAACAGACAACACCACAGTTATGTGATACGTAAACAGGCGGGGGACACCCACTCTTGCTCTCTATGCCACCTAACGCTGCAAGTCTGGGAAACTGCTCACTCTCTGGAGTTGCACCTTCTGGCACAATACCTTCCAGAGGTTGAAAATATTTTAGAAGATCACCTCAGCAGAAAGTTGATGGACCTCCACAAATGGCATCTGAATCGGAAAATATTTATCAGCATATTCCAGAGATGAGGAGTCCCACAGATAGACCTCTTCATCACCAAGGAAAAAGCTGAACTGGAAAGATTCTTTTCTAGGATCAAACAGAAATTAACCTGTAGAACAGATGCCTTCTCCTTCCCTTGGACGCATTTTTCATTTATGCATCCCCTCCCTTACCCCTAGTACCTCGAGTGCTCTACAGACTGTTCGCGTACCTATCATCTGTCAAGCGCATCCATAGCATAAGATGCAGAACTTTGGGATTCAGAAACAGCTTTTTCCCACAGGCCATCAGGCTGTTGAACTCTGGCAACAATCATGCTCCATGAAGACCATCAGAGCCATCAGTTCATGTGGAAGACTGTCTCAAATTGTGCAATAACTTGACTAACTGTCTCGATCCAATATTAGTGCAATACTCAGTAAGTCGAGCCAATTCACTGGTCATCAGGGGTAGTAGTAAGGCCAGAGAAATGTCTCATTATATGCAAAATCTAATGCTAGTCTGTAACTCAGTCACAGTGCAATACTCATAGGTTCATAGGTTCATAGGTTCATACTAGGCTATCTGCCCTAGGGCATTTACAGCCTAGCCAGAGTGTGTTTGGCTTTCGCCACCCATTTTAAATTAATTTTGCTATGTCCTTTTTTCAAGGTTAGTATACTGTGCCTCTGTCTAACAGTGACACAGAAGTGATACCCGGGGTAAATCTGTGATCCCCCATCCACTCATCAAGATTCATCTTGAAGAGAGTCAATGAGGGACTCTGCCTAACCTGGACTGGGATTTTATTCCAGAGTGAAGGGAGCCTCTGGGTTATGAATCTGTCCCTCCAGCATGTCCTATTTATTTCAGTGCTGAGGTTCATGTCTCTCGAGTGCGTAGCTTGATGGGATTTGGATTTTCTGAGGTGCAGCATGTCCATTAATTCCGGGTAGGACATGGCCTTATATGTCAGGCACAGATCTTCTCTGAACAGGCGGTATGCCACTGAGTAGAGCTGGAGTTTCTTTAACCGGGCAGCATATGGCATCTGTTTGAGCCCTTTGATCCTCTTGGTGAGGTACTTTTGGGGTCTTTCCAGTTGCTGCAGGTGTCTGGTAAGGTACATCCCAAAAGGGGCATTGTACTCAATTATGGGCCTGATGAGGGATGAGTAAAGAGGCACAATGACCTCCTCTGATCTAGATGTGAATCCCTTCATGATTAGGTGGGCTATATAAAATGTTTTTCTAACCACTTTGGCCATGTGGTTGTCAAATGAGAGATTGCTATCAACTTGGGTCCCCAGGTCCCTAATTACTTCTTCCGTACTTAATGGATTACTACCTATGTGGTAATTTGTGGGCACTTTGTTTTTGCCAAAGGGGATGACTATACACATTTTGGCATTTAGCTTGAGGCCATGGCTCTGGCACCAGTTGTCTGTTTCTATGAGGCCCTTTTGGAGGATGCTTGTGTCGGCTGGAGAGTTAATTATAGCACCCAGTTTGCAGTCATCTGCAAACTTGGTCAGCCACAGTCCTTCCGTGTTGGCCTGTACCTCTGAGAAATATATACCGAACAGGAGAGGTCCCAGGACTGAGCCTTGTGGGATGCCACTTGTAACTGGTTTGGAGTCTGACATGGCTCCAGCAATTCTAACCATGTGGGTTCTGTCCTTGAGCCAGTTTGCAACCCATCTAGTGACATAGGGGTTTATATTTAAGCTGGTGAGCTTATCTATAATGCCCGAGTGGGGTATTGTATTGAAGGCTTTTGCGAGGTCCAGGTAGGCTGTGTGGACCACCTTCCCCTCATCAATGGCCTTGGTGACTGTTTCAAAAAAATCGACCAGGTTTAAGAGGCAGGATCTGCCCTGAACAAAGCCAAACTGGGTAGGATCCAGTGTCTGTAGATCCCCAATATCTATTTATGAGGTCCATGATGATCCTTTCCATAGCTTTGCAGACCAAGCTAATCAGGCTTATGGGGCGATAGTTTCCAGGATCCGTTGAGGCACCACCTTTGTGGAGAGGGACCACTGTTGCTGTATGCCACTCTTTGGGTACATATCCTGTGGTAAGGCTGAGATTGAACAGTAGTTTTATGTTTGGGTTTAGCTCTTCTTGGAGTTCATGTAGGACACAGCCCGGGACACCGTCTTGTCCCATTGATGCTGTGTTTTTTGCTTTGGAGAGGGCGGCTCTTACCTGAGTATCTGAGATGTCAGGGAGCAGCAGTCTGCTGGGATAGATATTTGCCCTTTGGTGGGAGGGGAGAAGTTTGCACTGAACCTGTCAGCTAGGATGTTGGCAATGTCTGTGGGTTCGTGTATTTTTGCCATTTTGGACTAATTCTGAGCATATCTGGGAATTCCCACCCAGGTTCCTAACATAACTAAAGAAAGCCTTGTGATTATCCTTAGTGTCCTGTGCAATTTTTCTCTCAAGCTGGCCTTAGACGATTTTATGAGTGCCCGTAGTTTTTGCTAACACTGATCAGAGATGCCTTCCTTTTGGGATTTTGCTCTATCATGTAGTAGCTTCCTCCTTCTATTGTATAGTTTGTTTATGGCTGGGGTCCACCAGACAGGACGCCTGTCTTTGGAGGATTGGGTCTTGGTTTTATTTGGGATTGCATGATCCATGCATTCCTGAAGGTGTTCATAGAATATGTTTATAAAGGATTCTGCAGTCTGGGCCGTATTTTCCACAGGCCCGGCGCTTTGAAGGATAGCACCTCGGTTTTGAGCAGTGTGAAATTTGCTTTAGAGAAGTTTTTCACTGTGGTTTTCTGGGCAGGGGGTGGGGTCGGGATGTGAATATCCAGTGAGATTAGTTTATGGTCTGATCTTACCAGTGAGGGATACACTTCTGGTCTGGAGCATAGAGTCCCCATGTTGGTGATGATCAGGTCCAGTATGTTTTCCCCTCTTGTGGGAGTGGTAACAAGTTGTTCCATAGCATTTGAGTTTATAAATTCTAGGAACCTTTGAGCTAGGGTGTTGGAGCTAGAGTAATGCTCCCAGTCTATGTTTGGGTAGTTGAAGTCGCCCAATATAATGGTGTTTGGAGAGACCTTCATATTTTAAATGTCTCATTCTGGGCAATACTCAATGTAAGTCTTCAGTGCAGTACCTTACCACAGTACTGTGCCATACTCAAGCAAGCAAAGAGATCACTGTATAATAAATGTTAAGGTGAGTTTAATTTATGTGTAATATTAGGATTATCTATCTAGAACATTATGGTATATAGTAAGTAGTTATATATGTATTATCTTGTATTAAGTCTATGTAATATCTGCACATTTGAGTCTGTAAATGTGGAATTTCATTCAGTTTTTGCACTTGTGTGGTTCTGAATGACAATAAAGTTTACTTTGACTTTGACTTCTAAAGATAGCAGAAAGGGCTGAAAAGCAATACTAATAGCCTCATGCTGGCCCAGGCAGCACTGGTATCCTCTTTTTCTCAAACTAAAATGAGACTGATTCAGCAGGGTACAGATGGCAGTGGGAAGAACTTTCTTTCTGGGAATTATCACACATTCACCAGACCAAGCCCGTCTGTTCCCTCCTGATCTACAGTATTCCTCCTTCCCAGTGAAGAAGAGATTTTGATTCAATAATGTTTCTAGTGAGAAAGAAAGAAAGAAAGAAAGAAAGAAAGAAAGAAAGAAAGAAAGAATTAACATGTCTGGAGACCATGGCTGCTGCCTCAGAGAGTCGACCTTCTCACTCAGGACAAGGAAAGGTTTGTGCACCCCAGCCTACAGACACTCAGCCTTTCAGCTTGGATAATTCAACAGCATTCAGCAAAAAGCTTAACCTAAGCAAACAGGTTCAGGACATTCTCAGGAATCTAGAAGGTCTAGCACTAGGAAATCATACCCAGCTAAGTAGAAAAGATTTTCCACCTGGTGCCAGCAGTAGCACCACAATCCTGATTTAGCCCAGATTACTGTCATTCTAGATTATCTGACTAGTCTGGTTGATAAAGGCCTTTCCTACTCCATTAAAATTCATGCATCTGCCATTTTGGCCGATATAACTGCTCTTCCTCCTGTCTTTTCACATCCTCTGTGAAGAGAATTTCTTAGGGGAGTCATTCACATCAGAACACCCAGAAGGCAACCTACCCCTGCATGGGACCTTAACTTTGTTTTGGAAAAACTGACTCTGCCTCCTTTTGAACCGGCAGCCTCTGCCCATCTGAAGTTTCTAACTTGGAAACCTGCCCTGTTGCTGGCTATCATCTCAGCCAGGAGGGTCTCTGAACTGCAGGCTGTCATGGTGGTGGAACCTTTCCTTATCTTTCACCCAGACATGGTTTCCCTCTGAACTAGCCCTTCTTTCATGCCCATGGTGGTCACTGACACTTCTCTAAATCAAGCCATTCAACTGCCCACATTCTTTCCCAACCCCCCGAAAACAAAGGGGAAAGAATACTTCATTTTCTTGATATGCATAGGCATCTCCGCTACTGTCTCGACAGAACAACAACTTTAAGAAAATCTGACCAGATTTTTGTGACCTTTGCCCCTGGCTCTGAGGGAAACCTGTTTCTAAACAGACTGTCTCAAAATGGATCTCCCACTGTATCTCTTTTTGTTACAGCCATCATGGCAAAAAATCTCCTGAGGCTGCCAGGTCACAGTCCACTAAGGCTACTGCAGCCTCTGTTGCCTTCTTGAAAGGAGATCCCTCCTAAGAACATCCTGGAAGCTGCTACTTGGTCATCTGTGCATACCTTCACCAAATGCTACCACTTAGCAGCCTTTTCTATGTCCAGAGCAGGATTTGCTACAGTCATCATAAAGGGCATCCTCTCCTCACCGTAATCTCTCTCCTCCATCCTCCCTCTTTTCAGCTTTGAGAATCTCACAAGATTGCAACAGTGAAACATGGAGAACATAGTACAGTTGTGTACACTTACCATAAATGCAGATGTTCAAGTGTATTCACTGTTGCAGTCTTTTTTCCCTCCCTCCTTCCCCTTTAGCCTAATAGGTAGTTTACTTATAACCTGTTTTCTAGCCAAGGGACCCCTCTTGGCCTCTGTTCCTGTAGCGGTTCTCTTCCTCTGTTCCCTACTGCTCACTTGGGGGTCCTACCTGTTAGGGGACAAGAAAAAACTGATTTCATGATGTAGGCTGGCTCCCTGTGCACCCAAGCATACTGATGTCAGTTAGGACATCCCCCACCCTTAGGTGAAGGAAAGAATTTTTTCTGGTAGTCTGGCCGGCCAAGAGCTTTCATGGAAGGAAATCCTACAAGTCAGGACTGCAACAGTCTGCAAACATCTATAGTTATGGTAAGTGTACATAACCATAATATCTCTCTGATTTTTCAGCCTTCTTCTTTGAATTATCCAAGTGTTTCTCTGATTCATCATCCAATTTTGGTAAGAAACAAAACAAACAATCTCAGTAAGATGCTAGTAAGCAGATGATTAAAAAAAAAACAATGACAGGAAGGTTCCCAAAAGAAGGAAGGAACTCCCCAAAAGAAAGGACAGTAAAATCAGAATGACTATATAAGGTACATTATCCCCGCCCTCACTTGGCAGTCCGTTATTCTTCCAAAAAGTCTGAATCTCCATTTATCTGTTTGGCAGCAGCTTATTGCAGAAAAATTGTTTCTGAGACTGATTCAGCAGGGTACAGATGGCAGTGGGAAGAAATCCCTTCTTTCTGGGAATTATTCCACATCCACCAGGTCAAACCCCTCTGTTCCCTCCAGATCTACAGCATTCCTCTTTCCCAGTGGAGAAGAGATGTTGATACAGTATTGTTTCTGGTAACCCAGGCTGGGCAACTAGACACAGGCCAGCCGGTAGCTAATTGACCCAGGGCTGCTGGGATTTATGGCAGGCATACACTGGCCAATAAGGGTACATATACCCCTGCCACCTTTAGCAAATGTCCATGGCATGGGTCAGAGTAGGCCAGGTCTTCAACCTACTTATCACTGGTAACTACCCATGCCCATTTTGGCAACATTAGTCAACATGACTGAATCATCTAGAGCCATATTTTACACCATTGAGTGGCTAGCCCTGCCATGGCATGCAGTCTGTGATCCGTGTTCTCCTATCTTGAGAATACTGCACACCGCAGTAGATTCCCAAAGCAGTTGGTCAGTACAAGTCTTCATCCTATATGGCACCATGTAGAGTCTGTGCTGCTGCCCACAGCTCCATTCATTGGTGAGTTTGAAATGAAAACAGCATGTTTTTCGGACAATGAAGAAACTTCATGGAGACACAGGGAGAACATGCAAACTCCAAACACAGGCATTGGTCAGAGGTCAGGATTGAACCTTGTACCTTGTGCATGGAAGGCGAATACCTTAACCACTAAGCTATCTGGTATCTTACTTAGGAAGAAGCTAGAGATGAGGAGGGAGTCCAACTGGGCATTCCTAGACTTGGAGAAAGCATATGGCAAGGTCCCAAGAAAGCTGATCTGGGCAGTACTGTGGTAGTTGGAAGTCCCAGAAACATTGGTAGAATTAGTGCAGGCTATGTACAAGGACCCAATGCCTCAAGTACGAACAGTGTTTGGCCTCACAGAGGGGTTCCCAGTGGGAGTGGGTGTGCATCAGGGTTCAGCTCTGAGCCCACTGCTGTTCATACTGGTGATGGACTACATTAGCAAACAGGTTGAAGGGAAAGGATCAACAAAGCTGCTGTATGTAAATGATCTGGCAGTACAGGCAGACTCTAAGCTAGAACTTCAGCAAAGAATAGGATAATGGAATGCAAATCTGAAGGCACATGGGGTGAAACTAAGCACAGATAAGACAGTTGTAATGGCAGCAAAATGGGGAAATCAGAAGAAGCTGAGAACAGAGATAAAAGGGAAGCTAGTGGAACAGCTTCAGGTATCTGAGAGGGGTAGTTGAGGAGAAGGGTAGTCTGAATGAAGAGGTCAAAGCTAGAATCAGAGGGGCTGCAGCCAACTGGCATAGAGTAGCAGGTGTAGTCTGACAGAAGAATGTCAAAGAAGCTGAAAAGTAAGGTGTACAAGACATTGGTGCAAACAGTACTATGTATGGTACAGAAACCTGGGGAGTAAAGGCAGAAAAGTTGAAGAAGCTAGAGGTGATGGAAGTGGTGTCTGAGAAAGGTGGTAGGATGCATACTGTGAGACAGACGAAGAAATGAAGACATAGGAGCAGAAGCCAAAGTAGCTCCAATTGCAGAAAAGATCAAAGAGAACATATTACGGTGGTTTGGGTACGTGTAGAAAACCAGAAGACAATCTGGTGAGGAAGATTTGGGACAGACAGGAAGAAGGTAAGAGGAAGCGAGAATGTCCAGCAAAGAGGTGGATGGATTGTGTGAAAGAAGATCTGCGACAGTCAGGCAAGAGTGCTGAAGAAGGCAGGAGTGTGCCACTGAATCAAGAGAGTTGGCGGCAGTTAACACAATACCCCGACCTCACGTAGAAAAAAATGGGAAAAAGGGGGCTGATGATGATGATTGTTTCTGGTGAGAAAGAATAAAAGAAAGAAAGGAAGAAAGAAAGAAAGAAAGAAAAAGAAAGAAAGAAAGAAAGAAAGAAAGAAAGAAAGAAAGAAAGAAAGAAAGAAAGAAAGAAAGAAAGAAAGAAAAATAAATAATGTTCTGGACCTTTCCTTCCTAAACCACTTTGTGAAACTACCCAAGTTCAAAATTCTTTCACTACACAATCTTTCACCCCTTCTTCCTCATTTGAGTTTTCTAGTAACCTTGAATTTAAAATATACTTATCATCACATTCCTATCCATTCAGTCTTCAGACATTACTTAAAGATTTGTTGTGCCTTGGGCTATCCACTGCTCCAGGAGTGTTCATAAAATGTCTAGCTGCAGCTGTAACTCATTATAGGCTACACAGTATCCACATTTTTCCACATTTAAATGACTTGCTTATTTTGCAGAGTTTATGCAGGCTGGGATTCTAGGAGAACATTCAAAAGAGCTTTTCTTCCACAGGGAAAGAATAGATAAATATTTAGATCTATTCAAGGGGTTTTCCGCTCAGAGTTCAGTCACTTAGAGGGAATACCTCAGGGTTTGGGTCTCATGGCATCTAAAATTCGGCAAGACCCCACATGTAAAAGATAGAATGGTATCAGAAGTCTATTTCATCCTAGCATCAATGCCCTTTTCATTTTCGAGTTCTGGGATTTGTGAGAAAAATCACTTGGTGGAGACATCAGATGTTCCCTGAAACCAGACCTCCTTTTCCTCTTCTGCTCCAAAGCAGGCAGTCACAATACATGTGAAGGTAAAGTCACATTATTAATGGTAAAGAGTCTAGTTCAGTGGCTTTGCATTTTCAGGCTGTACATCAAAGTAATCTGATGCATTTGCAAGGTACGGTGTTAGAAAATTTAGATGTTTTTCTCCTTGATTCTTGTTTAAAGAATAAATTATTATATGAGGAGGCATTATATATTTTAAAGTTTGACACTTTAAGCCCTAAGGGCATGAATTCTGAATTTAATTGGAGGATTTTATTATAATGTATTGTTAATTAACTAAAGAAGATTTGTGTTTTTAAGTGGTTTGATTTATCTAATTTATGTTATTATTGTTTTACTGAACAAATTAATATGAGTATATAAGCATGTGATTTGGGTTTGTAATTTATCTTCCTTGAAGGTTTTGTGCCGAGATGTCAGAAGTGAATAAATTGGTTGGATTGTGCTGGCTGGTCATTTTAGTCACAATAGATATGTCAGACTTTCCTTGTGGGAGCAGTGTCAGAGGGGAATAAAAGTGAAAGGTATCTGGGAAAACAAAGGCAGACAGACACAAGCACATAAATTTAAAAGAGATGTTTGCCCTTATAGGTTCATAGGTTCATAGGTTCATACTAGGCTATCTGCCCTAGGGCATTTATATATCAAGGGACTCTACTCTCTGTACCACCTTTGGTCCCTAGGAACACTTCAAGTTGTTATGGACAATAACACAGTGTTGTAGTACAGAAACCTGTAAGGGAGAACCAGGTCTTGCTGCATATGCAGTCTAACCATGTTAGCATGGGATATAGCTTCATGGCAAAATCTCACTCTACAGGTTTCCTACTTTCTGTCATAGCCAAACTGTGTGGCAGACAAGGCGAGCAGGACAAAGGTAAACTTTCATGAATGGAAACTTGATCAAGGGATCTTCCAAAATTTTAGCCATCTGTGGGGAGTTCCTCAAGTAGACTTTATTGCCTCCTTGCTGAGCAATCAGCTTGCAAAGGTCTTCTCTGTGACTCCATGCAAGAAGGCCTGAAAGAAAAAAAACAAAGGCCGAGAAGACAGATGCCTTTTCTTTCCCTTGGACAGGTGTGTAACTGCATGCTTTTCCATGCTTTCTACTGCTATGCACGGTACTTCTTAAGATTCATAGGGAATCCCGCAATATCCTTGTGGTGATTCAATTCTGGAACAGCCAACAGTGGTTCTCCCTTCTTTTGGAACTGACCAGGGGCAATTATTCAAGATTCCTCACAGACTAGATCTAGCCACACAAGAACAGAGATGTTTGATGCATCCTGACCTCAAACAAGGTCAACTGACTGCCGGGATGAAAGGGTCTTAATACCTTTCAGGAACCTGTTTACTGGCAACATGCAGGTACTAATGGAAGCAAGAAAACCTGCAACTAGAAAATCATATATTAGCAAATTGAAATGGTTTTCTAGTTGGTGACAGCAACAAAACTAGCACTCATTCAGAGCTAGTGTTTCTTTGGTTTTGCAGTACTTGTGAGAATTATGTTCCTATGGTCTGTCTTACTCCTTTATCAAGGTACATTGGTTATTCATTTCAGCATGTCTGTCCATGGATCCCCCTCTTTTAAATCATTTCCATGTCAAAATGTTTTTGAAAAGTCTTTTGCAGAAGACTCCTCCAGGAAAACCGGTGGCTCCTCCATGGGAACTTAATTTTGTGTTATAGATGCTAATACTTGCTCCATTTGAATCAGCTCATCTCTCTGACTTGAGGTTTGTAACATTGAAAAGAGCTTTACTGGTTATTCTGACCTCTGCAAGAAGAGTATCTGAGTTACAAGTTCTTATGGTGGGCCAACCTTATCTCATTTTCCACATGGACAGGGTTTCCTTAAGAGCTAGTTCTTATTTTATGCTTAAAGTGGTATCTGAGTTTATGTTAAGGCAAACTATACATACCCATATTCTTTCCTGAATCCCCAAATAAGGGAAAAAGGTAGTTCTTACCTTGGAAGAACACACACAACTCAGGTACTATCTTGACAGAGCTAAATCTTTCAGAAATTTAGATCAATTATTTACTTCTTGAGAAGGTAAGAAGAAGGGGCAACCTAAGTCAAAACAGACTATTTACAAATGGTTGTCATGGATTATTACCTTTTGTTATTCCCACAACAACAAAACTATTCTACTTGGGGACAAGGCAGGTTCTACCAGGATCTTGGCTTCATCTGTAGCTTTTGGAAAGGGATGGACCCTAGAAGTATTCTAGAAGCAGCAACTTGGATCTCTGCACAAACTTACAAAGCACTACAAGCTAGATTCCTTCTCTAGGTCTAGGCTAGACTTTGCTAGGACCTTTCAGTTAGGCCTCCTGAACTCATCTCTTTCTACCTCCTGGTTGTTCTATGCTATGGTAATTTACCCATATAGCTTAGGCTACTGCAGCAGTGATTAATATGAAGAACTTAATACAGTTATGTAAGTAAACTTACCAAAACAGTAGGTGTTTGCATGATCAGTGCTGTAGTAGTTTAAGCTAACAGTACATGGAAGGTACCCTGAAGCTTTGGAAGCTGGCTGACTGCTATATTCCATGCAGGATATAACCTGTTTAGCTTAGGTTACTGTAGCAGTGATCATGAGAACTTCTACTGTTATGTTACATTTACTAACATAGCTGTAATTTCCCTTTCTTTTGGGATAGTGCAAGTCTCCAAGTTTGGATATATAAAGCCACTCCACAAAAATGCTTTCAAATGCTATAAATATATATATATATATATATATATATATATATATATATATATATATATATAAAAAATATATATATATATATATATATATATATATATATATATATATATATATATATATATATATATATATATATATATATACATACACACACACACACACACACACACACACACACACACACACACACACACATATATATATATATATATATATATATATATATATATATATATATATATAGATATACAGAGAGAGAGAGCAACTCATGTCCATGTATAAATACACACACACACATATATATATATATATATATATATATATATATATATATATATATATATATATATACATATGTGTGTGTGTATATTTATATATATATATATATATATATATATATATATATCTTCAGATTGTTGGGTAGATGTATGTATATATGTATACCCTCAGATTGGTGGGTAGATATATGTATATATGTATATCCTCAGATTGTTGGGTAGATATATGTATATATGTATATCCTCAGATTGTTGGGTAGATATATGTATATCCTCAGATAGTTGAGTAGATATATGTATATATGTATATCCTCAGATTGGGGTCTATATTATAACATTGAAGTCTTACAACTTTGAATGTTAAAATATCGAACCCATTAGAGCGAAACACCAAAAAACCAAATAGTCAGAATAGCAAATTTTTTTCCCTGGGAAAAGATTTGCTGTTCCGACAAACATACACACAACATAAGCACACCAAAATAAATAATCCACACACATACACTTCACAAATCCCTTCACTAAACCATACATACACCACTAGCTATCCATTTACCTTAACCCAATCCTAACCCTAAGGTCCCTAACTATCGCACACTCACCTTACCCTCTGTCTAACCCTAAAGTCCCTATCGCACACTCTCCTTACCCGTTCCCTAACCCTAAGGTCCCTATCGCACACTCACCTTACCTGCTCCCTAACCCTAAGATCTCTATCGCACACTCACCTTCGTTTGCACACTTACCTTAACCCGGTCCGTAACCTTCGCTCCACAGTCAAGGAAATAGTGAAGCTGCAGAAACAGCCCACCGAATACTTTCCCTAGGAAAGTATTCAGTGTTCTGCAGCTTCGCTATTTCCAGCGTTCGCAGTAATGGGTTCGATATTATAACATTCGAAGTTGTAAGACTTTGATGTTATAATACAGATCCCTCAGATTGTTGGGTAGATATATGTATATCCTCAGTTTGTTGGGTAGATATATGTATATATGTATATCTTCAGATTGTTGGGTAGATATATGTATATATGTATATCCTCAGATTGTTGGGTAGATATATGTATATATGTATATCCTCAGATTGTTGGGTAGATATATGTATATCCTCAGATTGTTGGGTTGATATATGTATATATGTATATTTTCAGATTGTTGGGTAGATATATTTATATATGTATATCCTCAGATTGATGGGTAGATATATGTATATATGTACATACTCAGATTGTTGGGTAGATATATGTATATATGCATATCCTCATATTGTTGGGTAGATATATGTATATATTCAGATTGTTGGGTAGATATATGTATATATGTATATCCTCAGATTGGTGGGTAGATATATGTATATATGTACATACTCAGATTGTCGGGTAGATATATGTATATATATGTATATCCTCAGATTGTTGGGTAGACATATGTATATATGTACATACTCAGATTGTTGGGTAGATATATTATATATGTATATATGTATATCCTCAGATTGTTGGGTAGATATATGTATATATGTACATACTCAGATTGTTGGGTAGATATATGTATATATGTATATCCTCAGATTGTTGGGTAGATATATGTACATACTCAGATTATTGGGTAAATATATGTATATATGTATATACTCAGATTGTTGGGTAGATATATATATATATATATATATATATATATATATATATATATATATATATATGTGTATATCCTCAGATTGTTGGGTAGATATATGTATATATGTATATACTCAGATTGTTGGGTAGATATATGTATATATATATATCCTCAGATTGTTGGGTAGATATATGTATATCCTCAGATTGCTAGGTAGATATATGTATATATGTATATCCTCAGATTGTTGGGTAGATATATGTACATATGTATATATTCAGATTGTTGGGTAGATATATGTATATCATAGGTTCATAGGTTCATAGGTTCATACTAGGCTATCTGCCCGAGGGCATTTACAAGCCTAGCCCATAGTTTTGTGGCTTACGCCACCCCTTTAGTATGGGGAACTATACCCATTATTTTGCTCAGATTGCTGGGTAGATACTGCTCAGACAAGCTCCTCGTGGTCCTGCAGAGTGGTCCTAGCTACAGAGAACTCAGAAAAGCGACTACTTTCTGGATTTAAGTATCTTTGCTGTTTTTTTACTTGGAATAGCTTCTGTAGCTTACCCTGAGCAAGCTTAAACTGTTTTTTTTTTTTAGCTGTTTGCTGCATTATTTTAAAATCTGCACTTAAAGTTACTTTTTAGTCGAATTTGATTGAAAGTTTGTTTGTCTGTTTGTTTAATTTAACTGTTGAGGCTGCCCACTAAAGTGTGCTAGCCTGTGTAACTGATTTATCACTGTTTACTAACATAGCTGTAATTTCCCTTTCTTTTGAGATAGTGCAGTGTCCAAGTTTGGATATATAAAGCCACTCCACAAAAATGCTTTCAAATGCTATCTATATATATATATATATTAAAAAAAAAAAAAAAAATATATATATATATATATATATATCTATATCTAAAAAAAAAAAAAAATATATATATATATATATATATATATATATATATATAAAAAATATATGTATATATATATATATATATATATATATATATATATATATACATATACATACATACACACACACACACACACACACACACACACACACACACACACACACACACACACACACACACACACACACACATATACATACATACATATATATACATACATATATATATATATATATATATACAGAGAGCGAGAGAGAGAGAGAGAGAGAGAGCAACTCATGTCTATGTATACACATATGTATATATATATATATATATATATATATATATATATATATATATATATATATATATATATATATATATATATATATATATATATATATATACATATGTGTGTGTGTGTGTGTGTGTGTGTATATATATATATATATATATATATATATATATATATATATATATATATATATCTTCAGATTGTTGGATAGATATATGTATATATGTATATCCTCAGATTGCTGGGTAGATATATGTATATATGTATATATGTATATTCTCAAATTGTTGGGTAGATACATGTATATCCTCAGATTGTTGGGTAGATATATGTATATATGTATATCCTCAGATTGTTGGGTAGATATCTGTATATATGTATATCCTCAGATTGTTGGGTAGATATATGTATATCCTCAGATAGTTGAGTATATATATGTATATATGTATATCCTCAGATTGGGGTCTATATTATAACATCGAAGTCTTACAACTTTGAATGTTAAAATATCGAGCCCATTAGAGCGAAACACCAAAAAACTGAATAGTCAGAATAGCAAATTTTTTTCCCTGGGAAAAGATTTGCTGTTCCGACAAACATACACACAACATAAGCACACCAAAATAAATAATCCACACACATACACTTCACAAATCCCTTCACTAAACCATACATACACCACTAGCTATCCATTTACCTTAACCCAATCCTAACCCTAAGGTCCCTAACTATCGCACACTCACCTTACCCTCTCTCTAACCCTAAAGTCCCTATCACACACTCACCTTACCCGTTCCCTAACCCTAAGGTCCCTATCGCACACTCACCTTACCTGCTCCCTATCCTTAAGGTCTCTATCGCACACTCACCTTCGTTTGCACACTTACCTTAACCCTGTCCGTAACCTTCGCTCCACAGTCAAGGAAATAGTGAAGGTGCAGAAACGGACCACCGAATACTTTCCCTAGGAAAATATTCAGTGTTCTGCAGCTTCGCTATTTCCAGCATTCGCAGTAATGGGTTCGATATTATAACATTCAAAGTTGTAAGACTTTGATGTTATAATATAGACCCCTCAGATTGTTGGGTAGATATATGTATATATGTATATCCTCAGATTGTTGGGTAGATATATGTATATCCTCAGATTGTTGGGTAGATATATGTATATCCTCAGATTGTTGGGTAGATATATGTATATATGTATATATGTATATCTTCAGATTGTTGGGTAGATATATGTATATATGTATATCCTCAGATTGTTGGGTTGATATATGTATATATGTATATCTTCAGATTGTTGGGTAGATATATTTATATATGTATATCCTCAGATTGTTGGGTAGATATATGTATATATGTATATCCTCATATTGTTGGGTAGATATATGTATATCTTCATATTGTTGGGTAGATATATGTATATATGTATATCCTCAGATTGGTGGGTAGATATATGTATATATGTACATACTAAGATTGTCGGGTAGATATATGTATATATGTGTATATCCTCAGATTGTTGGGTAGATATATGTATATATGTACATACTCAGATTGTTGGGTAGATATATTATATATGTATATATGTATATCCTCAGATTGTTGGGTAGATATATGTATATGTGTACATACTCAGATTGTTGGGAAGATATATGTATGTATGTATGTATATATGTATATCCTCAGATTGTTGGGTAAATATATGTATATATGTATATACTCAGATTGTTGGGTAGGTATTTGTATATATGTATATCCTCAGATTGTTGGGTAGATATATGTATATTTGTATATACTCAGATTGTTGGGTAGATATATGTATATATGTATATCCTCAGATTGTTGGGTAGATATATTTATATCCTCAGATTGCTGGGTAGATATATGTATATATGTATATCCTCAGATTGTTGGGTAGATATATGTACATATGTATATATTCAGATTGTTGGGTATATATATATATATATATATATATATATATATATATATATATATATATATATATATATGTATATCCTCAGATTGTTGTGTAGATATATGTATATATGTATATCCTCAGATTGTTGGGTAGATATTATGTATATATGTATATCTTCAGATTGTTGGGTAGATATATGTATATAGGAACCCTACCCGATGATATCAGTGACCATATGCTTACCTACATTACTAGACAAAAAGTCCACATCCCAAATAACCTTAATCTTAAAAACTCCCGCTCAAAAAAACTCTTTAATCCAGATAGCTTCCTAAATGAACTGCAAGCTTGTGACTGATCACCACTGACCCATCTTGAACTTGATGAGGCTGTAACCTACTTTAACAATGCCTTTCTTCAAATCCTAGATTTCCATGCACCTTATCGCTCTATTAGAATAAGAACCAAATCTGCCCCATGGCTCACAAAACAAACTAGGCAAAAGATGCTCCTCAGAAATAAAATCTGGGCTAAATGGAGAGCCACCAAATTTCCATCAGATCACCTCCACTTTAAACAGTTAAGAAATGCCACCAAGAACGATATTCTTAGAGAAAAAAAAACTTCTACCTTCATCTACAACAAACTAGCCAACATACTCCACAAAAATTTTGGTCAGGGATAAACAAACTTCTTCAGCCAGGTCACTCTACTAGTCCGGCCCCAGCAGGTTTTAATCACAATAACTCCAACCAGATCCCCAAAGCCTTTAATAACTACTTTACAGAAGCCATTCAAACACTAGCCAACTCTTTACCACCTTTTACTGCTTCCCCACTAAACACCTCTAAGACTTCATCTCCTACCTTTCAAATACAACCTGTACCTACATCTTTCATCTGTAAGCTACTTCAAAACCTGAAACCTTGCACCCCTTCTGCTGACCGTCTCCCATCTGAATACCTACAATTGCTGCAAAAGCCTTATGCTATCCCATCTCTCTCATTATTAACAGAGCTATCTCGGAAGGCAAAATCCCTACCATATGGAAAGTATCCCACTTCATCCCTTTACATAAAGGTGGATCTTCTATTGAGCTTTCTAACTATCGACCTATTGCCTGACTCTCCCCATTGGCTAAGATAATGGAAAAATGTATTCACAAACAATTACTTAACCACCTACTACAATATAACCTACTAGCTAACTGCCAACATGGCTTCAGACCATTCCATAGCACAACAATTGCCCTACTATCCTTCACCGACTCTATAAATAAAAATCGTAACAATAATTCTTTTTCCTCTGCACTTTTTATTGACCTGTCAAAAGCCTTTGATATGGTTAACCATAACCTACTTCTAGATAAACTAAAGGCCCATTCTCTTGATCCACAAGCATTAAAATGGTTTAGGTCGTATCTGAAAAATAGACAGCAAGCAGTTCTTTGGGATAACACTCTGTCTACATTACTTCCAGTAAATATTGGGGTAACCCAAGGCTCTATCCTAGGTCCCCTTCTTTTTTCCTTATTTATTAATGATCTGCACATGAACATACCTCAAGCCACCTGCATTCAATATGCAGATGACTCCACCTTAATCTGTACAGCTAAGAACATAGCTTCTCTCCAGTCCCTCACCCAAACTGTTTTTCAGAATGTTGAAAACTGGTTCATGCAACACTACCTCCTCCTAAACCCCCAAAAAACAAAACTACTGCTATTTTCTCCAACTCTTAAATCACCTAAGGCATTCTTCTCTATAACCTCTAACAATGCTACCAACATAACCCCAGATACTACAACCCGCCTACTAGGTGTAACAATTGATAATCGTCTCAGCTATGATGACCACATCAACTCCACCATAAAATCAGTTAACAAAAAACATGGTACCCTCTATAGAATTAAACCCTTCCTTACCCCTTCTGCCAGGAAAACTATTGCCCAGACCCACCTAATTTCTACCCTTTTCTATGCCTCTGCTATATACACTAACCTATTTAAAAACAACCTCTCCAAACTTTCCACCTGTTATAATAGCATAGCTAGATTTATCACATGTTCCCCCTTTAAAACTCACCACTGCCTCAACCTCAAAAAACTTGAATGGCTAGAACTGCAGAACCATATACTCTGTCAACAATTACTTATCACTCAAATGACCCTATACCACCCCAACAACACACCTATCCTCACTAATATGATTATACCATACAAAAATCTGACTACACTATGCTCTGCTAATAAGCTCCTAGTTTCTTCGATTAAATCCAACAACAAAGCTGGTGACTCTTCACAAACACAGCAGGTAAAAACTGGAATCAGCTTCCTTCTGAATTATCAATCCTTGCTTCCACTTCTTTATTTAAAAAACATCTTAAAAAATATCTTAAAACTCATTGGCTTTGTCCTTGTGCTAACCCAGACTGATATATTTTTCCCCTTCCTGCTCTTATCCCTATCCCTACTCCTCTAACCTATGCCTCCAGATCTAGTTACTACTCTTTTCTTCATAGTAAGAGAATAAAATGTGAGGGCTTTTCTCTCTTATTTGGTATTGCTCATACCTACTATTGTGTTTAGTACAATTTTTTAGTATAATTTTTAGTATAACTTTTATTGTTTAAAATTTTATTATTATAATTTTTCTTTTGACCAATGCTACCACTGCATTATGATTTTGAATGTCTTTTATATATTGTTAACTTTGTCACTGTTCATTCTTGGAGCTTTTCTCCCAGGGCCTCTACTGAAAATGGACATATATCCAGTTAGACTAGCCCGGTCAACAAATGTAAAAATAAAAATAATAAAATATATGTATATCCTCAGATTGGGGTCTATATTATAACATTGAAGTCTTACAACTTCGAATGTTAAAATATCAAACCCATTAGAGCGAAACACCAAAAATCCGAATAGTCAGAATAGCGAATTTTTTCCCTGGGAAAAAATGTGCTGTTTCGACAAACATACACACAACACAAGCACACCAAAATAAATAATCCACACGCATACACTTCACAAAACCCTACACTAAACCATACATACACCACTAGCTATCCATTTACCTTAACCCAATCCTAACCCTCAGGTCCCTATCGCACACTCACCTTACCCTCTCTCTAACCCTAAAGTCCCTATCGCACACTCACCTTACCCGTTCCCTAACCCTAAAATCCTATTGCACACTCACCTTACCTGCTCCCTAACCCTAAGGTCTCTGTTGCACACTCACCTTCGTTCGCACACTTACCTTAACCCGGTCCGTAACCTTCGCTCCACAGTCGAGAAAATAATGAAGCTGCAGAAATGGCCCCCTGAATACTTTCCCTAGGAAAGTATTCAGTGCTCTGCAGCTTCGCTATTTCCAGCATTCGCAGTAATGGGTTCGATATTGTAACATTCAAAGTTGTAAGACTTTGATGTTATAATATAGACCCCTCAGATTGTTGTGTAGATATATGTATATCCTCAGACTGTTGGGTAGATATATGTATATATGTATATCCTCAGATTGTTGGGTAGATATATATATATCCTCAGATTGTTAGGTAGATATATGTATATATGTATATACTCAGATTGTTGGGAAGATATATGTATATATGTATATATGTATATCCTCAGATTGTTGGGTAAATATATGTATATATGTATATCCTCAGATTGTTGGGTAGATATATGTATATCCTCAGATTGCTGGGTAGATACTGCTCAGACAAGCTCCTTGTGGTCCTGCAGAGTGGTCCTAGCTACAGAGAACTCAGAAAAGCGACTACTTTCTGGATTTAAGTATCTTTGCTGTTTTTTTACTTGGAATAGCTTATGTAGCTTACCCTGAGCAAGCTTAAACAGTTTTTTTAGCTGTTTGCTGCATTATTTTAAAATCTGCACTTAAAGTTACTTTTTAGTCGAATTTGATCGAAAGTTTGTTTGTCTATTTGTTTAATTTAACTGTTGAGGATGCCCACTAAAGTGTGCTAGCCTGTGTAACTGATTTATCACTGTTTCTGCATTTTCTGTGTGTTTCTATCAAAAAAACAAAAAAAAAAAATAATCCTTGTTTTCCCGCCTCTCCTCGACTAGTTTAGACCAGTTTACAGGCATTGCTGTATTCTGGGCTTTGGTGTAGTTCGTGTGTTGTCCATTACCCTACTTGGATAGAGGGAAGTTTCTTTGCTCACCAGTGGGAGTGGGGAGGCTTGAGCAGCCTACCTGTCCCTGTAGGAAGTGACCTCAGCACAAGAGCTGTAGTAATTGGTTGTTTTGGACCATTTCTAGCTCTTTTGTAGTTCCCTGTTTAAAATCCACCTCTGGGCGTTTTTTTCTGGCTATACTGCTCAGACAAGCTCCTCGTGGTCCTGCAGAGTGGTCCTAGCTACAAAGAACTCAGAAAAGTGACTACTTTCCGGATTTAAGTATCTTTGCTGTTTTTTTACTTGGAATAGCGTCTGTAGCTTACCCTGAGCAAGCTTAAACTGTTTCTTTTAGCTGTTTGCTGCATTATTTTAAAATCTGCAGTTAAAGTTACTTTTTAGTCGAATTTGATCAAAAGTTTGTTTGTCTGTTTGTTTAATTTAACTGTTGAGGCTGCCCACTAAAGTGTGCTAGCCTGTGTAACTGATTTATCACTGTTTCTGCATTTTCTGTGTGTTTCTATCAAAAAACAAAAAAATAATCCTTGTTTTCCCGCCTCTCCTCGACTAGGTTAGACCAGTTTACAGGCATTGCTGTATTCTGGGCTGTGGTGTAGTTCCTGTGTTGTCCATTACCTTACTTGGATAGAAGGAAGTTTCTTTGCTCACCAGTGGGAGTGGGGAGCCTTGAGCAGCCTACCTGTCCCTGTAGGAAGTGACCTCAGCACAAGAGCTGTAGTAATTGGTTGTTTTGGACCATTTCTAGCTCTTTTTAGTTCCCTGTTTAAAATCCACGTTTGCACGACTTTGCGCGGTTGTGTGCATAGCGCAGCGCCGGTTAAACAAGGTTAAACTTTTTCTGGCTCCGCCAAGTCTGCTGTTCAAATTTTCCCTTAAGGAAGCTCTACTCTTAGTATAATCAGACTACTCGCTATATTATAAGCCTAGCACTTGTTCTCAAAACTTTTCTACTAAGTAAGCACTCTCGTACTAAGTAAGCACTACATCCACCTACCACCCCTGTGAATATCCACTTCCCTTAAAGGCACAGCACTCCTTTATACTGTTCTAGCATGTCGAGTGGTAGAGTACTGGTGTCCTCTCCAGTTCAGCTGGTTAATCTGGGTACCTTGAGACAATGCTACAATTGTCTCATGTACACAGACAACCCTCTCCTCCTCCCAAAAAACACAAATACATGTGAGAGATGCAACTATATAGCCAAACTGGAGGCTGAACTCTCTCAACTCAGGGCTGGCATGACCAGACAGGAGGAGATGGTAACCACACACACAGCAAACCCAGTCCCACATAGACCTACCACAACTGCAAACCAAACACATAAAACACAAAGACATACTCGAGGCTCTAATAAAAAAACTTACCAAAACAACAGAGGCTCCCAAAGCAGACATCCAAAAATCCACCACCTCAAAACAAAACACATGCAACACATACTTTAATAAATCAGTGTGTGTCAACCAATCACAGCCCTTAAGGCCAAACACCATGCCTGATACACTAGTAATAGGTGACTCTATAGTCAGACACACTGATGTCCCGCTTACCAGGCTGAACAAGGAGATGGTGACTGTGAGCTGCCTATCGGGAGCTAGGATCCGCCACATAACTCCAAAGCAAGTACAAATATGACTCCGTCATTGTTCGTGCTGGCGTGAATGACCTGAGACGTACCTCCCTGGACTACATGAAAAGAGACATAGAGGAGCTCTCTGATTATGTAGCCCAGGCTGGTATGACCTGACCCTGAGCAGCATCTTGCCCTCACCAAGAATGATGCCACAATACAAAGACAAGATGATCAGCTTTAATAATTGGCTCAAGTACTGGTGTCATTCTAAGGGGATCCAATGTCTGTCTGCCTGGGATGACATGTTGGACAAGCCACGCTGCTTCACAAGGGACGGCTTGCACCTGTCACCACTGGGCTTCCGGATATTGGCCAAGGCTGTTGCCACCCCCATAGTGCTTTTTTTAGGCAAGGTTCAAAAGACAAACCCACCTCCTTAGAAAACAAAAATGAAAAAAAATTAAGGGTAATGCTGCTCAACGCCAGAAGTCTAAATCTCAAGATGCAGGCACTCTATGCACTCCTCAGTATGGAGAACATCGACGTCTGTGCAGTAACTGAAACCTGGTTCAAGGCTCCTGAGAGCACCACAGCGCTACCAGGCTATACCTTGTATCATGCTTTTCGGCGCCAAAACCCGGGCCGAACCACAAAGGGAGGGGGAGTGTCCATATTCATCAAGGACACCCACACCTCCAGGTTAGTAGCAACACATGAAGCATCAGAGACCATACAGGTGCAACTAACCATAGGCAAAACTGCTATACAATTGGTAGCATGTTACAGACCACCCTCCCAATCTCAGGAACCCCACTCAGCCTTCCTGAAGACATTGGAGGATATGAATGTATCACAAAATACCATCATACTGGGAGACTTCAACTACCCAAACATAGATTGGGTACATTATTCTAGCCCTAACACCCTAGCCCAAAGGTTCCTGGAATTCATAAATTCAAATGCACTGGAACAACTAGTCACCTCTCCCACTAGGGGAGATAATATACTAGACCTGATCATCACAAACACAGGGACAAAATGCTCCACACCGGAGGTATACCCCTCACTAGTGAGATCTGACCACAAACTAATCACCCTGGATATACATATCCCACCTCCACCCCAGCACAAAAGACCACAGTGAAAAACTTCTCAAAAGCAGACTTCACTCTTCTTAAGACTGAGATGGTATCCTTTAAGCCCACTGGGCCAGTGGATACCACATCCCACAATGCCAAATCCTTCACAAATGCTTTCTATGGACATCTCCAAGAATGCATGGATCATGCAATCCCAAATAAATCCAAGTCCCTCTCCAACAAAGGCAAGCATCCTGTCTGGTGGACCTCAGCCATTAACAAATTGTATAACAAAAGAAGGAAGCTACTGCACGACAGAGCAAAATCCCATAAAGGGAAGACATCTCTGATCAACATTAGCAGAAAACTACGTTCTCTCATAAAAACATCCAAGGCCAACTTTGAGAGAAAAATCGCTAAGGACACTAAAGATAACCACAAAGCCTTCTTCAGCTATGTTAGAAACCTAGGCGAAAACCCTCAGATATGCTCAGAGTTAGTTCACAACAACAAAAAATACACTGAACCCACAGATATTGCCAACATTCTGGCTGACAGGTTCAGTGCAAATTTCTCCCCTCCCTCACCCCCAAAAGAAAAAAATACTTATTCCAGCTGAATGTAATCTCCCTGTCATCTCAGATGTCCAAGTGAGAACCGCCCTCAACAAAGCTAAAAACACAGCATCAATGGGACCTGACGGTATCCCGGGTTGCATGCTACGTGAACTCCAAGAGGAGCTAAACCTGCACATAAAAATGCTATTTAACCTTAGCCTTACTACAGGATATGTACCTGAACACTGGCGTACAGCAACAGTGGTCCCACTCCACAAGGGGGGTACCTCTACAGACCCTGGGAACTACCGCCCATAAGCTTAACCAGCCTGGTCTGCAAAGCTATGGAAAGAATCATTATGGAACTCATAAACAGAGACATAGGGGACCTACAGACACTTGACCCCACCCAGTTCGGCTTTGTAAAGGGCAGATCCTGCCTTTTGAACCTGGTTGACTTTTTCGAAACAGTCACTAGAGCCATTGATGAGGGCAAAGCAGTCCATACAGCCTACCTGGACTTGGCTAAGGCCTTCGACACAATACCCCACTCAGGCATCATAGATAAGCTCACCAGCTTAAACGTAAACCCTTATGTCACTAGATGGGTTGCAAACTATCTAAAGGACAGAACCCATAAAGTTAAAATCACTGGAGCAATGTCAGACTCAAAGCCAGTCACAAGTGGTGTCCCACAGGGATCTTTCCTGGGATCCCACTTGTTTGGCATTTATTTCTCAGATGTTAAAGCAAACATGGGAGGGTTGTGGCTGACAAAGTTCGCAGATGACTGCAAACTAGGCACCATAGTCAATACACCAGCGGACACATACATCCTACAAAAACGCCTCACAGAAATGGACAACTGGTGCCGGAGTCACGGCCTTAAACTAAATGCCAAAAAATGTGTAGTCATCCCCTTTGGGAAAAACAAAGTACCCACAAATTATCACATAGACAGCAACCCACTGAATATGGAAAAAGTAATCAGAGACCTAGGGACCCAAGTCGACAGCGACCTCTCATTTGACACCCACTTTGCCAAAGTGGTTAGAAAAACATTCTACCTTGCACACCTCATCATGAAGGGATTCACATCCAGATCCAAGGATGTCATTGTACCCCTATACTCCTCCCTCATCAGACCCATGATTGAGTACAATGCCCCATTTGGTATGTACCTCACCCGGCATTTGGAACAGCTGGAGAGACCACAAACGTACCTCACCAAGAGGATCAAGGGTCTCCAACATATGTCTTATTCTGCCAGACTAAAGAAACTCCAGCTCTATTGAGTAGCATACCGCCTGCTCAGAGGTGATCGCTGCCTGACATACAAGGCCATGTCCAATCAGGATCTGATGGACATGCTCCACCTCAAAAAATCCAAATCCATCAGGACCACGAGAGCTAAAGACTTAAACCTCAGCACAAGTATGAATAGGACATGCTGGAGGGATAGATTCATAACCCAGAGGCTTCCCATGCTTTGGAATAAGATCCCAGTTCATGTTAGGCAGAGCCCCTCACTGACTCTCTTCAAGAGAAATCTTGATGAGTGGATGGGAGATCGTAAGTTTACCCCAGGGGTCACATCTGTGTCACTGCTAGACAGGGGCACAGTAAACTAATTCTATTATATAAGGGGGCCTTCATTGTGTCACTACTAGACAGAGGCACAGTATTCTAAATCTATTCTGTGCATTTCTGTGCATTTTTGTACCATTTCATGGGGTGGCAAAAGCCACATCACTATGGCTAGGCTTACAAATGCCCCAGGGCAGATAGCCTAGTACTAAACTATGAAACTATAAAACTATGAAACTATAAGATATATGTATATATGTATATCCTCAGATTGTTGGGTAGATATATGTACATATGTATATACTCAGATTGTTGGGTAGGTATATGTATATATGTATATCCTCAGATTGTTGTGTAGATATATGTATATATGTATATCCTCAGATTGTTGTGTAGATATATGTATATATGTATAAACTTAGATTGTTGGATAGATATATGTATATACTCAGATTGTTGGGTAGATATATGTATATCCTCAGATTGTTGGGTAGATATATGTATATATGTACATCCTCAGATTGTTGTGTAGATATATGTATATATGTATATCCTCAGATTCTGGTTTTACACATGGAGCAAGTAGATATCGAATTAGATTTTCATCCGGAGATGAGGGATGCTACTATGCCTGCTTGGGATTTACTCCTGCACTGTAAAGACAACCCTTTATTGGCTCTGGAGATTACCAACAACTCTGTTCCTACGATAACTTCTAACAATGGTGAGAAAATTTCTGAATTTAACAAGCTGTGTAAAAACTTTCAAGATGATTTATATAAATTACAGAGGTATGCTTGGCAACGATTACATCTTGAAGCCTGTCTTCATTTTAAAGTCGTACCTCGGGGCATGCGTATTTTTTGCATGCCAACCTATGGGGATAGTCACCCCATACTTCTTAGAAAGTGGCAAGATCTTAACATCGAATTAGGTTTTACTTACATCAGACTCCTATTAGAGTATTTTGCTCCTTTAGAATCTGAGTTAAGGAACAAGATAGATATGGAACAACATCACTTTAATGAGCACCATAAATCTGAATATTTCAACAAAAGACTTAAGAGTGTTTGGTCGCAAGTACATTTGTTCAGTGAGAGGCTGAAACAAACCAAGCAAAGAAAACTCATCAGAGATGCTAATGACTTTGCTCTCGGCCAGGTGTTCGTTTGGCCGAGAACTGAACATTTTTATCCTACTACAGTTACTAATACAGCTCCTCCTGAAATGCTTGTGAATGAACAGTCTACAACTTCTGGTTCTAATAGTGAACCGTTAATTTCTTCTTCTAACAAGACCATTACTTCGGAAAGTTTTCCTATAACCTCATTACTTAACAGTTCTAATGGAGGTAACCATCTTTATGATACTCCGCCTCCTAATCAACAAGCAGCCAAAAATTACATTTCGTCAGGAGCTAAACCTAAAGACACAGCCACTACCTCTACCCATTTTTTACCGTTCCCTGTAAAACAACAAACGGGTTGGAGAGGTCGTTCCAACAGCAGGGGACCACGCAAAAGGAAAGGTTCAGAGGAAAAATACGGACAAGTGAGAAAACAAAGGAACTGAATAGCTTAGTTTGTAATTTGTCAGACTTTACACTTTCTGAGTCCGACATTTCACTCCTTAACAAAGGGCTTAATTTTATTCCATCTCAAACTAGCCTGTTAAGTGAAGTTTTGATAGATCTTAGGCTGTTTTGCCGTAATGTAGCATTAAAGGTGTTTTTTAAAGATAAAATGATTATGCAAACTGATGCACTAAGGGAGTTTTTTAAACGCAAAAGCAGTTTTATGCCTGTCATTCCATATAATATAGAATGTTTTCTGAAATTGTGTGAAAAAGATTACTATGATTATTTTGCTAAGAATCATAAAAGATGCTGTTATTTTAATGTTACTGAAAATGAACAGAAGTCACTCACTTGGTTTAAACGGAACTCAGAAGTTACTATCAAGCCCGCTGATAAGGGTGGGGCTGTGGTAGTGCTCAATACCATTGATTATGAAACCACCATGACTACCCTTCTTTCAGACAGTGATACTTATCAAATAGTTTCAGCTGATTTCATCAAGAATATTATTAAAAAAATACAAGCAGATCTGTATGACCTATTAATATGTGGTCAAATTAGTTGTGAAACCTATGAGTATTTTCTGATTGAGTTTCCTGTTGTCCCTATCATTAAAGGTTTGCCTAAGATACATAAAAATATTTCACCAGTACCTATGAGACCCATTGTAGCCAGTGAAAGGTGGAGCACCTATACTATCTCATCCTTTATAGAACATCTGTTAAGACCTATAGTTAATGAAGTTCCCAATATACTTTTAGATTCCTTTCAGTTAATACAATTTTTGAAAGGATTTAAGTTAGAAAAAGATATATCTAACTATTTATTGGTAACTATGGATGTAAAAAACTTATTTACGTGCATACCGAATGAGCTGGGTCTCCAGGCTATAAGAGAAATCATGCTAACACATTCTCATTACAGTAACAATAGACAGATTTTGGTTAATTATTTACTGGAAATTGTACTTAACAACAATATTTTTATGTTTAAAGATAAATATTATCTTCAGAAGTGGGGGGTTGCCATGGGCACCCCCTGTGCGAATAGTTACGCAAACCTTGTTGTTTATGAATGGGAAAGCAATTTCCTTTTTAAACATAGTCAATATAGCAATATCAAGCTTTATAAAAGATTTGTGGATGATGTTCTTTTCATCTGGGAAGGCAGTGAAGTTGACTGTATCCAGTTTATTAAGGACATTGAAATTACCAGTCCCTTTTTAAGGTTTAGTGTAGAAACTTCACAAGTAGAGGTTCATTTTTTGGACCTAACTTTGAGGTTTGATCCAAAAGGAATGATCAATACTTCACTTTATAGAAAACCAACTTGGAGAAATTCCTTATTAAAATTTGAAAGTATGCATCCCAGACATACCTTCCCAGGAATCGTCACCAGTCAATTTAATAGAATAGCTAGGATTTGCTCTGACAAGGTTGCATTATCACATGAAGTAGAACAGCTAGAATTATTATTTAAGGAAAGAGGCTACAATGTCAATCTCATTAGAAAATGTAAACAGCAGGTGCTAGGTAATGTAATATCAGACACTGACACTACAACTCATGGTGCACAGCAAGTTTTTTTCACAACTTACAGTAAAAATGATAAGTTCACAGAGAAGTTGTCTTTCATTATGAAATATACAAGTGATGTTGTCTTTCTTAGGAATGTAATTAGAAAAAACTGGAATATACTCATTATGGACCCCTGTACCAAAAATATTGTTGGTGAATACCTTAGATTTAGCTATAAAAATTGTAATAATCTCAAACAATCTTTATGCATTGAAAAATATAATTTGCAAAATAATATCACACCTCCTAAATGTGGGACCTATCCTTGTGGCCATTGCCACATGTGCCTGTATATTTCAAAGAAGCAGGTTTTTCAACATCCAGAGGGTTTGTATACATTTACACCCAATAGTTACTTTAGTTGTGATAGTACTAACCTTATATATCTTGCTACATGTGAACGCTGTGATGCATTTTACGTAGGTCTCACTAAGAGGAGACTAAGAGATAGGGTGTATAATCACCTTTATGATATCAAAAAAGGAAATGAACAGAACACACTAGCGAAACATGTACATTAATTTAGTTCACACTGTTTTAGCTTTAAAGTTTTACAACTGGTTGTTGAAAATATTAAAGGAGGTGATAATATTAACCATTTGGCTTGTATTGAGCTCAAATGGATATTTTTGTTAAAAGCACATGTCAGTCCAGGTATTAATCAATTTGTTTCTATTAAACCTATATTGAATAATAGGCCTTTATGATCTAAATTTGTTAAGTTAACACTATATATTTGCTTTATTCATGCATAGACGTAGTTTTTGTCTTTGTTTAATCTACGTCTCAATATCATAATTTATATTTCACAATGACACATTTTTTATATATATACAGTTTTTTAATGGATTTGTTATTGGATTTTTCTACGGATTTCTATATTGAAATCATTATTTGTGATATATTTTTTATAGATAGATTTGTTAAATTATCCATAAATTCAGTTGTAATATATTTCAGCATTTTTATGTACATCAATATATGTGATTTGTTAGGCTATTTTTTTCATAGATATTTTTACTATAAAGAAAAATTTCTTATAGCTAAAATATTTTTTAACACACAAAATGCATAACATCACATTATTTTGCATTGGGTTTTTCCCCAACAGGGGATCTTATTAATTAATTATTTAATTAATTTCCTATGTCTCTCACTTGATAGTTGTCCTTTATTTTGTGAGAGACGATTAGACTTACATCACTTTTACATGTAGTTATTTTGTTAGATCTTCACTATCTATTTTTATTTTTATTTCTATTTTCATTTACATAGTCTGGTGATTGTCTCTTAGACATAAGACTTATGTTACATTAGGTTACTGAAGTTTAACAGCATCATCTATTTCTGCACTATAATATAACATTCTATATCTGAATGGCATTAAAGTTAATTCCTTGAATTACTTTTTATTGTTCTTACAAGTTTTTTCTAAATGAAACATGAGATCTTTATGTATAGTGATTTATAATGTAATATCATTATGCTGTTTAATGTTTTCTTACATATTCTTATTTTACTTTATTTTACAATATTCTCTCATTCTTGTTTAATCATAGCGCAGAATATCGCGCTATTGTTCTGTATTTACACATCGCATATATTAAAATGAAATATCGTTGTTAAAGCATGACCTAACGAATTGATTGTTTAATAAGACACTGCACAGTTGCTAAACAAGAGGAATATTTTAGATGATGGGATTTTTATTAACATTATACCTATATCAACAGTGTTGAGTATGATTAGACGTTACAGTCTAATTTCTCTTAATTGGTCTTGTTTATGTGGTTTTAAGCTAGGTTTTGCGCATATGTTAGTTTATGCGTGTTTTGCGCTTGATGCAAGCTTGAATTGTTGTTGTTCATTGTTTGCATACTGTATATTTTGTATTTAGAGAGGTTTTAGATAGCATTTAATTAATTTGATTATTTTACTTTATATTTTATATTTCACAAACAGTATGAGCACTTTATATATTTAAGCACTTGGAGCACTTTAAGTTGTCAAGTAATTAATTAATTAATTGATCATTTGATTGTTTGGCTTGCCCGCCAAATTTTGTATAAAAATGTGTTTCCTTTTACTTACAATTGAATCTGAAGAAGCGTAGTTTCACTACGCGAAAGCGCTCATTTCTTGGTTTTGCAATAAAAGACGTTTTTATGCTACAAACGGAGCTGTTTATTCATGGTGATTCCTTCTGTATTTGTTGCCATTATATCCTCAGATTGTTGGGTAGATATATGTAGTTCCTCAGATTGTTGGGTAGATATATGTATATATGTATATACTCAGATTGTTGGGTAGATGTATGTATATCCTCAGATTGTTGGGTAGATATATGTATATATGTATATCCTCAGACTGTTGGGTAGATATATGTATATCCTCAGATTGTTTGGTAGATATATGTATATATGTATATACTCAGATTGTTGGGTAGATATATGTATATCCTCAGATTGTTGGGTAGCTATCTGTATATATGTACATACTCAGATTGTTGTGTAGATATATGTATATATGTATATACTCAGATTGTTGGGTAGATATATGTATATCCTCAGATTGTTGGGTAGATATATGTATATATGTAGATCCTCAGATTGTTGTGTAGATATATGTATATATGTATATCCTCAGATTGTTGGGTAGATATATGTAGTTCCTCAGATTGTTGGGTAGATATATGTATATATGTATATACTCAGATTGTTGGGTAGATGTATGTATATCCTCAGATTGTTGGGTAGCTATATGTATATATGTACATACTCAGATTGTTGGGTAGATATATGTATATCCTCAGATTATTGTGTAAATATATGCATATATGTATATCCTCAGATTGTTGGGTAGATATATGTATATATGTACATACTCAGATTGCTGGGTATATATATGTATATATGTGCATACTCAGATTGTTGGGTAGATATATGTATATATGTATATACTCAGATTGCTGGGTAGATATATGTATATATGTACATACTCAGATTGTTGGGTAGATATATGTATATCCTCAGATTGTTGGGTAGAAATATGTATATATATATACCCTCAGATTGTTGGGTAGATATATGTATATATGTATATCCTCAGATTGTTGGGTAGATGCATGTATATATATATATATATATATATATATATATATATATATATATATATATGTGTATATGTATATCTTCAGATTGTTGGGTAGATATATGCATATATGTATATCCTTAGATTGCTGGGTAGATATATGTATATCCTCAGATTGTTGGGTAGATATATGTATATATGTATATCCTCAGATTGTTGGGTAGATATATGCATATATGTATATCCGCAGATTGTTGTGTAGATATATGTATATATGTATATCTTCAGATTGTTTGGTAGATATATGTACATATGTATATACTCAGATTGGTTGGTTGAATAGCATGTTTGAGAAGATAAGCTTTGGTAAGCATAGTGTTGTTTACATCAAATTGACCCTAATGAAAATATATGAAAAAAAGAAGACATTTTATCCTGCTCCATTTTTGACCCTGTTGATATATGATTTGCATCATTGCTATGTTACATGAAAAGTAAGAGATGAATTAAATAGGATCTGTTTATTATTTACCCCAGATTCTTCCCAAATACAAGCAGTTTGTGCAAGAGGTGAAGGACAGTGTCATTTTACTTCGGCGCACTGGACAGGAATGCATTAGACAGAGAAAGAATGCAATGCAAAAAGGAGAGGAAGTACCTCAGGACATTCTCACCCAAATTTTAAAAAGTGCTGGTAAGTAGACTTTTGTAAAACTGGAAGATTCTGTACACAGCAGCAGAAACTTGAGTTTACAAGAAACTGCTTCCATAAAGGACAGATCATAACATTACAGCTCCCTCCCTTACATGCAGTTTCTGAAAAGGCACAATGATAACAGGGGTAAAGCCCTAATGCTCTTTTTAAGTGCTCTTTGTGTGGACTGCAGAGTATTGGCCACAATATCCATTGCATGTTTTGGGGATTTTGGATATAATATGACTCTTGATTACAACCCATAACAAAACCTTCCTTATGTTGCTCACACAGAAATGATATATACAGTGAAAATGCATCCTTTGCAATTAACTATTCAAAAAGTAACACTGTATGAAAGTAGGTTAGAATAACATCTTGCTCATTCTCTTAACCTTGAAATGAAACTATTGAGATTGTTGTCCTGTATTATTTGTGTCACTCTTCCAGTATTTAAAAAATACTGCATAAATCTTTATCTTTGTTAATAAATCATGAAAATCTCTTTAAACAAAACCTCAAAAGACACCTTAAAACACACTGGTTATGCCCCTGCAGTAACCCTGACTAACCTTCTGGTTTTGCTAATATTATTTCCACCTCCTACTATATATTCCAAACTCTAATGCATACTTTTTGAAGCAGAACAGGAACTGGTGAACACAATGGAACATACTGCTGGAATCTATCCTGTTGATTATCACAAAACATTCTTATTTTCATAATTTTATCATACCCTTTTGTCACTTTTATTTGTGTAAATAATTTAACACATACTTTTGTCACTTTTATATTAGTGTAAATACCATCTTTTATCTCCATTTTTTATTCACTGCTTCTTGTGTTTTTATTGAACTACTTTCATTTACTATGTATCAACTATGATTTGCATTGTTTGTATTGTATTTCAAATTTATAATCAAATTGTTTACTACTGGAGCTTTTCTCCCTGGGCCTCTACTGAAAATGGAAATATATCCAGTTAGACTAGCCCGGTTAACAAATGTAAAATAAAATAAAAAATAAAGCAGTGTTATAAACTTCAGTTATGCAACGCATATCTGGATATAATGTTTAATCTGCAACCTTCCCTAAGCCACTCTCTTCCTTTGTTTCAGGGAATATACTATGTTTTAATTTATTAAACATGGTCCTAAAGCATTTTGCTTCATGATTGCAAAGAGTTTTAGCCAACGTAATGTACTGTACTGGCCAAAAAGATAAAATGACATCCTGAGTTTGGACTATGCCTCTTGGTTATTGTTGACTTTCTCTGACAAAATAACAGTGTCCTTCATTTGGTGGATTATTTTTCTGTGTCCTTAGCTGATAGTGACATGGATTTTTATGGAGAAGACGGTCAGTGAATCTGTTGTCCATAATAGGATATTTTCCTCACTTCTTTTCAACTATAAGGGATAAATTTGGGTGATTTAAAAATGCAGGGCAGAGTAACAAAATGAAAAATTTGTAACTTAAGGTCAAAAACAAAACAGACTCTGGGTAATCAAGAAAGGTAGAAAAGATGGACTACATACACACAGCCATATATACAGTAGAACCAAGTTACTGGTGCGTAGATCCTTTTACCACCCGGCTAAACTGGAATTGTTTTATCTGCAAAGTGTTAGTTTGTATTGTTTGAATGTAACTGATTGTGATGGATCAACTTGAGGTTTATAGTGTAAGTGACTCAAAATACCTGTTGTTTTTTGACATCGATTAATGCCTATCTTTCTGTTTGTTTTTTCTTTTTTTTCTTTTTAACTTTAGCTAGTCTAACATTCATATCTTCTCCCATTACATTTAGCTCATAAATAAATTCTATTTTCATATACATTTTATTTTATATCAGTTGTTCTCCATTTGTTTATTAAACCACCCCTTAATATTTCACGCACAAATGAGTAAAGAATCATCTTCAGCAATCTTCATTATAAGATTTACTTTTCAAACACCCATTAATGCAGTGAGTCATCTCTTCAGGTTTGTTCCTTTCTTAATCTTTACATAATAGTTGGATAGTAAATCTACATACTCCAAGTGTGATTTCACCTATACCTTTTTACAATTGTATCATTTCTTCCTTTCTCAATTTTATTATTATTTATTTGTTATTGTTGTCACTAATCTTAAACTTTGTGTTTTTAACATCAGACAATGCTTAGGGGAGCATGTGTCATTAGTTATAATCACAGCCAGTTGTGTTTCCGCTTTAATTACATGGAAGTTATGGAAATATGATAGTTCTGTCAAACCATCTTTTTCAGCTAGAGGTTTGCCGACTGCATGTTAAGAAAAAGAAGTAATTTGGTAATGGTTACAATACTGATTAATATGTTATTCTTGCTTATGGGGATGCCATGTGCACCTGTCTCTTTGAATGGATTTTTTGTATGTACTATGTTTAGCACCAAAGCAACAATAGCCAAAGAAAACAAAATCCACGGCCAAGGAAGTAGGAAACGGCACTTTTTTGGAAGCTATAATGTCCAGTAGTTATTGGGAATGTATCTGCTTCACTCAGTCCTTGGTAGACACTGATTTCCTGTAGTCACTAGCATTATCAGTCCGAAAAGGTTGCTCAGATGCTATCTCCGGTTCTGCCAGAGATTCCAATTGCATTTCCTGCTGTTGTTCGTGGGCCTGGTATGATTCTGCTGGCCTCTGTTGTTCCCCTGCTGAAAATGTTGTCCCTGCTGCTGGTTCCTTTGTGAATTATTGTTAGGAACTGAGCTACTTCCCACATTAAGGTTTACATTATTTGCATTAAAGTTAGTATTATTCACATTCCTGCTGTTTAACCTCTCACTTCATCATGGAGCTAACTCAGGAATCTTAGGAGCTAACTCAGGCAACTTAGGAATCTGTAGGAGAACAAGCTGAGTTAGCTCCATGATGAAGTGAGAGGTTAAACAGCAGGAATGTGAATAATACTAACTTTAATGCAAATAATGTAAACCTTAATGTGGGAAGTAGCTCAGTTCCCAAAAATAATTCACAAAGGAACCAGCAGCAGGGACAACATTTTCAGCAGGGGAACAACAGAGGCCAGACTTCCTTGGCCGTGGATTTTGTTTTCTATGTACTATGTTTGCTAAAAGGAAGATTTATCGCAGTTAGGAGATTTTTTATACTAGTCAGCATGTAAAAGGATACTTTGAAGTGAGAAATTACTTTATTAAAATATTGTGATAAAACTGGACACAAAATATTATTTACATCATCTGATAGATTACTTCACTGTACACTTATTTAGTATAGCTTATTAATTGGTAGAATTAGATCATCACTAGGTTGTGTCATAGATTAGGACACAAAATCCTTTACCTTCCTGTTGCTACTTGAGTATAGCATTCCACATTTTATTTATTTATTTAACATTTATTAACCAGAAAAGTCCGACTTGGAACAAAGCCAGTTTTCAGTGGAGGCCCGAGAAGAGACACTCCAGATGCATATCTTTGTAATTAATTTGATTACATTTGAATATCTTCATGTTTTTATGGCAATATGTTAACATTCTTTCCATATAATGCTTTATGTAAATAAAAATTCTAATTTATTTTGTCTGCCAATATCAGTAATTCATGATTTTTTTACAATATTGAAGGGCTGTCCATATGAGGGTGAATGTTGAGATGACAGAACAAAAAGCATATACACAGCTGAAGTTCGCATAGCATGGTGTGGCTGAAGAAATAAAATAGGAAATGCAAAGTCCACTTAACAGTAGCAACTCATGTCTTTGAATATAAAGAGGAAGGAACATTTGACAAGATAAATCAAATGAGGAAATTTCAGAAAAAAGATGTGGCCTTTGAAAGATTAAAATGAACTCTACAGAACAATCATTTTATTAAGCATCTTTTGAAAAAAAAAAGTCCAGTGTGAGTAAGTCTCTAAGTATAAAGTGATCTGGTCTTATATAAAGTATTACACTTGCTTTGTAAGATCCTGTACTCATAAACATAATTACATGTGTCACAAGGATTAATTATACTGTGTTAAGACCTGTAGGTCAGAACATAACACAGACTCCTGCTCATTGCCCATTGAGAAGCCCAGCAGTCTAATGCTATTGTAAAGGGCTCCAAGGCTGGACTGTTCCTAACAGATAGTGGTGACTTATTCCATGAATTAGCAATAGGTTGTGTAACATACTTTGTTCTCCTTATAATATTACATGTCTCTGTCCTATACCACAACTTATTTCCCCTAAGGAGTACCTCTAGATGTGTTATGTCTGTATTCAGTAAGGCTGTTACTTCTTCATCAAATAGTGTTTTATATCCCAAACATAATTTACATTTCAAGTACATAGCTCGTACAACTCAATTCTAAATATTGCTGCCTTTGATTGTGCTTCATAATACTACTGGTAATCTTACTTTAAACACTTTCCAAACCTAGCAACCCCCCGCTTAGAATAACTGAAAAATAATAAATTATATTCCAGAATGGGATAAAAGTAGGTAATATATGTCTGCTTTAGTTAGGTATGTGAATGAAAAAGGCAGAAATGAGTGGATATTGACTGAGGACTAAAGCCAGCTTTCATGTGTTTTTTCTGATATTCAGAGGCAGTTGTTTCAGATGATAGAAGACTTCCAGCAGAGAATAGAAAGCTATCTAAAATGTAAACATTAATGTCACTGCTACTATAAAATAAATCTTTCAGACTATTGACTTTATTATTGTGTCAGCTAATCCCTTTGACTAATATCCTAACGGCAGAAAAAAAAGAGTACACGTTTGTTTGCATGAATAGTAAATAAAGTATGTAACCTTGAAAATGTATTTTGATAGGTGAAGAAATATAATAATATTTTTTTTCTGATTTGCCTATGCTTGATGACTCATCTAAATATAAGTTATACTTTATGGACTTCACAGAAGCATAACTCAAAAATGCCTAAAATATGAACTTTTCATTTTTAAAAGGACAATTACCCCCTACATTCCCCATCTTGACCTTGGTTCTCCCACCCTTAACTTATATATATATATCAAGTCCACTTTTACACAACAGTATGGAAAAGTGAAAAAAAAAAAAAACCAAACACTGTAGTCCAATGCCGCCACACTGTAAGTGAATGTTGTTTCCATAAACCACAATTATAAGACATTTGAACTAAAGCCACTCACACAAATTATGGCTATTGGGGTATAGCGTTTCCTCTCAATGCATTTAGATAGCAAATTAAAACTGAAAAAATCGGGCTACCCATCTTACATTAAAAGCAAACTGGTGCGAAGTGCACCTCAGCAAAACAAAGCCTTTGATTAACCTAGTCAACAATTCTGCAAGACAGTGACAACCAGAAGAGCTAGAAACCAGCAACATAACAAGTAGGTATGTATGTAAATAACTAATATATAAAGAAGAAATACAAAAGTAAGTGTGAAAGTAAGCAAAAATGAATGAAGAATTAATAAGTTTGTGTAATGCACAAATAAATAAATAAATAAATAAATAAATAAATAAGTAAATAAAAACTCAAACCTGAAATAAACAAATGTGCATTGTATACAAGTAAAAGTAAGCTTACAGGATAAGTAATGTGCAGACCCAAATCATTAAACTTTTGCTATGGAGGTTGGTACTTTAATTGTTACACCAGCAAGCAGCCAGTAGAGAGCTGCTACAAATACTGACTTCTACTGACTGCTGCAATGGTTATTTGGTGCAGGCATGCTGCAGTCGCTGTGTCAGTTGTTAGGAGCCAGTTGCTTCCTGTCAACAAATTGCAAGTGAAGTACACTTTATGGTTTATATCACAAATAAGGACAAGTCAAAGTGTGGCTACTTATTTAATGCTATTTACTATACATCAGCAACATAAGCTCCCAACTAACCTACCCTGCAATTCTACAAGATGGTAGTAACTAAAATACTCAGTAAACACAATCGGTTCGGTCTCATAATAATTGCTTTCATCAATATGCTTCTTCAGATTGTGAGACAACCCATTAGTAAAAATTACTATTGATAAGACGAATGCATTGTGTTTACTGGATATTTTATTTCTAGTTTTTGATTTAGCACAGTGTACTGTGTCTCTACAGCTGTTTTTGTGGTTTTGAGTGCATGTCTTCTGAAGAAATTCCAAGTACTTTAGGAAACTTTTTTGTCCATTCCATCTGGTTTTACATTATCTAACACCAGGAAAAGATGGAGTAGCAACAGTTAATGGAACAGTAAGGAGTAGTGCTACCATAGCTGATCAAACTGTCACAGCTGAAAGCTATTTCAGATGTTATGCAGGAGTTTTGGCAATAATGGTTTGGCTGTTTCTTTTGAGTCTCTTGTGTAAATATATGAACATTTAACCAATATCTAAATGAAAAGACTCTGGTCAGACAGTTCTTTTTTTGATGTCAGTGTTAAGGCAGATTGCATCTGTAAAGTTTTTTTTATCCTTTTTTTCACAGGGTTAGTCCCACTAGGCTATTAGCCTCTTTCAGGGGAAACCTGAGGTGGTATTTGTACTACTACGAAGAAATTTGGTGAGGGCATTGGTGGAATTTTCCTACTCTCAATCTGTATTCTCATTGTTGTTGGAATGTGATTATTGTGTGCACATTTCATACCTAGCCTGGAGATGTCTGGGAGGATGGTGGACAAGATGGAACAGCAGCAGGGAGCACAGGTGAATGCAAGCATAGAGAAAGTATATGGTCTTGTATAGGATTCGGTGGATGTATTTCAGAAGGGGCTGTTTGAGCAAATTGATGAAACAGCCATAGAGATGTGTGCAGTTACAACCCTCCAATATGGAGGGTTGCAGGATGATTTATTGCAGAACCTTATAAATCAGAATGAGCCAGAGAATGGATTTTCCTGGGATGACATAATGAAGAAGATAAAAGAAGGGGATGGAAAAGTGATGTCAGGGGGAAGCAGTGAAAAGAGGACTATGCAGAGGTGGCAGCAGCTACATCGGAAGGATGGAGACAGAGAAAAAGAGAAGAAGACATGTGAAAAGAAAGATTATAGCAAGGATACAGGGCAAGATTGAAAAGGAACTGAATAGATATGAGGTATGGGACAATGTAATTTTACCTTTAGGAACAAAAGAGGTAAGAGCATTTATTCTAATTAACAAAAAGACATTTTGTGACTTTTTTTAAGTCTGTGCAAGCCATGGAAAGATTTTTGCGTGAATATGAAAAAAAGTCAGAATGACAATCCTTGGCATGCATATATAATTAGGGCATTTTTGAGAGGCTAAAAAGAAAGTACACGTACAATTCCAAATGGAAGTGGACAGAGAGACTATAAAAGAACATTTAAAAATGTGTGCAAAGAAATAATAGACATATCAAAAGCATATGCTAATAGGGGTTTATTTAATTTATTTATTGACATTTGTTAACCAGGAAAGTCCACTGGGTTGGAAACCCATTTCAGTGGAGGTCTGGGGAGAAAAGATCTGTCAAATACAAACTATAATTACAAAATATTAATACAAAATGTAAAAAAATCCAGTACGGTTGAACACAAAGTGTCAAAAATGCAGTACAGTTAAACAGAGTCAAAACAAAAAGCTAGATACAGTCAAGGAATATATTGATTTATTCTATAGTTAGGCAGTTATAGGGTTAGTGGTTAACAGAAATTAGAGGATGGTTAACTTTGTTTATGGTGGCTTATACATATCTGCACATGGAGAGATATGATTGTTAAGGTAGTGGTGTTTTAGTGCAGATTGAAATGTTTTTATTGAGTCCAGTTGACTAATTGTGGAAGGCAGGGTATTCCATAATTTGATAATGGTATAGGAATAAAGGCACTGTCCTGCTCTTTTGTTGGATTTGGTTATGCTTAAGAGTTGTTTATCACTTGACCGGAGATTCCTGGGAAGGGGTGCATGTTTGTAGAATAGTCTGAAGTGAAGGGCACTTGACAAGATTGTTGATTAGCTTGTGGCAAGTGCTAGTTGGGTGTAGGTTAGGTAATGAGGGAATTTAAACCAGTTAAACTCTTTAATGCCCAGGCAGTGGTGTGTGTGATTAGGCATTCTAGAGGCAAACTTTGCTATTTTGTAGTAGCAGGATTGTAATTTGGTCATGAGATATGTGTGGAGGTTTGTGAAAATGGGCTTCATATAGGAAGGAAGGAAGGAAGTAGGAGACTGTTTGCGAGTTTTATCCTGGTGGGCTTATCCAAGTATAGTTTATGTCTATAGAGGTTGCCGAGCTTACAGTGAGTTTTTTTATTGCATTGTGAATATGATGTTCAAAGGACAGTTTGTTGTCAGTTGTAATGCCTAGAAGTTTTGCTGGTTTTACTAATTCATTTTCAGTATTATTTTGTGAGTAAGTCTTAAAGTCATGAGTTGGTGTTTTTGGTGACAATAGCAAGAGTTTAGATTTTTCGGGATTAAGTAGAATTTGCATTTTGTTTAGAAAGACTTCAATAGATGAGAAGGCATTTTAAGTTATCTTTAGAAGATCAGAAAAGTTATTGGAAGAGGAGATAATAGTGGAATCATCAGCATATTGGATGACTATACTTTGATAGGATGTAATGTGGAGAGTATTAAAGAAAACATTGAAAAGAAGAGGTCCCAGAATAGACCTTGGGGAACTCCTTTGTTATTGACCAGATATTCGGATTGTGTATTCTGCCATTTGACAGATTGTTGTCTATTATGTAAGTAGCTGAAGAACCAATTAATAGTATGCTAATAAAAATAGCAGATACGTAATATCACACAGATTGCGGAGAACTGAACTTTAATGACAAGGGGCATTGGAACGCTGTTATATATATATCTTGTATTCCCATGCCTTATATTCCTCACTTTCATAAATGAAAGGAAAATGTATTGCTGGATTTTAAGATAGATGAGTGAGAGATTGCAGTAATCCAAAGCAGTGTTATCTTAGTTCCAGTGCACAAATTCATTCCATGTTCGAATTTGGAACCTAGCCAATCAAAATTATTGTATTTTTGTGGTGAGTTCCCTTATGATGATAGTACAGATGGATGTGAAACCTGTTTAATCCATATTTGATTTGCATCTGCAATTGCGGTGAAAATGCAAGTAATCGAGCAAATAGATTGGTAAATGGCAATTTCTCCTACAATTGTGCTCGTAAGGCTAAATAAACTGGGATTGGCTGTTGCTTCAATAGCAAATCCTATCAGAAGCTATAAAGCTTTTCAAACACCATTGGACATTGGAATTCATGTAATAGCAGAATAAAGATTCCGATTTGTTTAAGCGTTTAGCTTATTAGCATATATGAGGCTGTCCATTTGGATTTGGACCTAGATATTTAAAATCATCATACACCGGTGTTGGGTTTCCTCAAGATGAGCGTATTGATGGATGTGAAACTTGTTTAATTTGAATCTGCCCTGTAATTGCAAATGTTGTGCAAACGCAAGTAACTGAACAAATCGATTAGCAAATGGTAATTTTTTTCAAATTTGTGCTCGTAAGGCTGAGTAACCTGGGATTGGTCACTGCTAGAACAGAAAATCCTACCAGCAGTTATAAAGTTCTCCAAATACTATTGGATAGTTGTATTTATGCAACAACAAAATAAAGATTCTGATTTGTTTGAGCGCTCAGCTTATTTACATACATGAGGCTGTGGTTCAAAGTTACGAACCTGTGATCGGTCCCCTTTCCTAGGGTTATTTATAAAAATCAAACATACAACAAAACTGAATCGGAAAAAGACTTCTTGTGTAGAAACTAACAAAGGAAGTGTATTTGAAATCTATGTGTTCAACTATCCCAGAAATGCGGGCCATAAATAACTGAACTTATAAAGTCATGTATGTGAAAATGAAAAGCCTCACATTGGTTGAAAAGTGTAACATAACTCTATTAGAGACTGATTATGGTTGGTCACAATTGAGAATACTGAGCTTTCATTTGGTGAAACCTTCAGTGAATTTAACATTATCGCATCCGCAAAAGACTTGGAGGTGTGTCAACAATAGAGGACCCTCATTGGACCTAAAGATTCTAAATAGGATGTGAAAGTAAGATACTTGATTGGGTACAATCAAAATGTATAGACTTTCATTGGTTGAACTATTGATGAACTTTTTAATATAAATAAAATGGACGTCCCACTTTCTATAATTATCTGATGAAGACCATTTTGAAAGCACTTCTCGTCTGTGAATAATAAGGGACTTTTCTTTTCTTTTTTATTTTCTTTTTTACTTTCTGAGGCATTAAATCTTTTTTAAATGGAAACTTGAGGTGCTTATTGTGGAAAGTGTTCACAGCTTCATTGCTACAGACACCCGGTTTGTAGTAACATTCCTTGGTGATATTTCTGTTGTTGGCTTTTGTGGTTTTTGTTCGGCAGTTTCACCTCAGCAGTGGAAGGATATTTTTACTAATTAATAGTATGCTGGGAGCAGTTTAATGTTTTGAGTTGTAATAATTTTGGATGAGATACTGTGTCAAAAGCTTTGGATAGGTCTAATAGGATGATTGAAGTTGATAGACCAGAATCCAGAGCTTTGGTCAAAGTATTTATAAATGAGAGTAATGCTGTAGTGGCACTATGAGCGAGGCGAAAGCCACACTGGGTTGGAGCAAGGAGGTTATTGTCAGAGAGGTGCTTTAGCAATTGAATGTGTATGTATTTTTCTAGGCTCTTAGATAAAGGTGAGAGTATCGAGATGGTCTGATAGTTAGAAAGATGATTGGTGTTGCCACCTTTGTGCAGGGGAGTAATAATGGATTTTTTTCCAGAGTTGAGGGATGTAGGATTCTGAGATAGATCGATTAATAAGGATGGTGATAGGATATGCTATAGCATCAGCTGCTAACATGAGGTATTCTGGTATATATATATATTTATACTGGCATGTTAATATTTGACATCAGAGAGGATGACGTTTGCGGTTTGTTTTGTGAAACAGCAGCTGATGGTGATTTACAATATTATTTAAAGATAAGAAAGGACAATGTAGTATATAAGCAAACAGAATTAAATCATTGTACCAGCTTTGAATGCTTCCATGCCATTATAATAACCTGTTATGCAGTTTCTCCATATAATGGTTTATGAAAATAAAAGTCATGACTTATTTTTAGACCAGTATCAATGAATCAAGATTTCTTACACTGATAGCCTTATCTTTTGATGATGTACAATCAGCAAATCTATAACCACAGAAAGTAGTGACAGTAAACACAAGACAGGTAGATATGTTTAAGTAACATGGATGGCAAAACTTGGATCTTTGTGAAATACCTTTAATTATTAGCCACAATGAGGATAGTCTTCTGGCATATTTAACAGTAGATGTGAATATTCCAATTACATGTTCTTTTGGCATATTAATCGATATCTGATATTAGTACTAACTTATGCATTAGATGTATATAGTACACTGAGCTAAAAACTTCACAAAAACAAAGTAAACCATACCCACTGACAATTATTCAATATAAATATATATATACATATATATATATCTATATATATATATATATATATATATATATATATATATATATATATATATATATATATATATATATATATCTTTATTGAAATGTTGAATATCAGTAATTTGATGTTTCAGTATATGGAGCATAGTGCATCAGTTTGACAGCAATGTTGTAAACTACTGCTACATCCCCCACACCCTCCACTAATTAAATATACCAACTCTGAGATCACAAAACAGTGTAGAATCAAGATATTCTCCTTACCCCACTGTTAGCGATCTCACACAGGCAGCACCCATATCCTACACACTCAATACTCAAGACACTCACACACACAGCTACATACATGCACACACTCACACATATGCACATATTCACAAATACACACACACACACACACACACACACACACACACACACACACACACACACACACACACACACACACAAAATCCATTTTCACTGGATTCCACATGCATCGACCAAATGAGTTGGATATAATGCGAAATCAAATGAAAATTGAACATATGACTTCAGAACAAATGAAAGGCACCCATATATCAGAGAAAAAAGCTATTAGTTGCAGTTCCAGAAGAGACTTCTGTGAATACCTATTCTGACTTAAGAATTTCTAAAATAATTTCAATACTACTGCCTTTCTTTATCTTTCCATATAAAGATGTGATACTTACAAGTCCATAGTTTATAGACAGAGCCCTCAAATATATCCCTTTTATATAAATGCCACAGTGTCTCTTCTTCAGCCTCTCATGCACTTTTTTATAATAATGGAATCAAGTTTTGTAATCAGTGAAAAACTTTACATGTACATTTATCTAAAGTGCTATTCATATATTATCTGTGTGTCATTGTTCCAAAATTCAGAACACTCTTATCTTTAGTCTTTAGAATGACGTGTCCAGCTTTTTATCATTCTTACTAATCTTTGAAGATATAGTATTAATTATTTTCTGAAACACCACACACTTTTCTCTTTGTCAAATAACTCTACATACCTTTTCAAAGTGCTATTTAATGTGCCTTAATAAATACTTGAAATGCAAAGATTTGCTAACTGTTGTTCATAATTTCCATCTCCCTTGTTTATTTCATTTTTTTAAAGACACATTTGGCAACTTATGTTTGCTAATTAAGTTTGGCTTTGCTTTCTATCCCCAGATAGTGATTTATTTTAATTTATCATTTTTTATCATGGGAATTGTTTATTAGTTTTTTAAAGTTGTATTATAAAACCCACTTATAGCTGGTATGTAGTTTTGTATTGTTATCACTTTAGCTTCACTAACACTGTCTTTGAATCTTGAGTTTCAGTCATATTATTAACTAGACACCGATGTTGATGTTCATAGTTCCTTATATTTGACTAGTTTGCTTTTTTTCTATACTTGTGAATTTGGCTTTTGTCTTATTAGTTATAAAGCACATTTGATAATGATCACTTTACAAATTGGTGACATATTCTGTTATCCTGGGACATTAGTTTTGTCTTTAATAGGACTTCTAGATTGTTATTCTTTCTGGTACATACACTGGGCCAGAATCAACAGAACATACACTAAGTGTACATTGAGTGAAAAGACGACACAAGCATAACTCCCACCTTCTTCCTTCTAATTTTAGTTTTCCAACTGATTTTCTTGCAACCTTAAATATCAAGCAGGATTCATAAAGGTTACCACAAAGTACTGACTACACCTACACATACTATAATCTTTTGGAGTGAACAGACAGCACAAAACATGTAGTAGGAATGTTCTTGAATACAGATCATGTACACTTAGTGTAGACAGTGTAGGCATAAATAAATCCGGCTCATTGTTTCGTTCACTGAATTAATACTGCTTTAGGAATGCTTGCAGTATTCCTCTATCAATATTTCCTAACATACAGTTAGTTTGTTGAAGTCTTAAATTGTAACTGAACTAACTTCCATTCCATCCCAGGTTCTCTTTAAGCAAAAACTCAAAATATACCTTAAAAATCACTGGTTATGCTCTTGCTTTAACCCTGATTAAAACTATGTCTACCTCTTTTTCTTTCCCGCCTTCTCTCCCTGACACCTTCTCTATTTTTTTTTACTTGGACACCACCTTCACTTTAAAGGCTGTCCTTCCTTCTCCACCCTTTTCTAGTAGATCCTCTTAAATCTACAAAAAATGTTGATAGCATATTAACTAAATGGAATTTTTAATTTTTGAATGTTTTTTTTTTCCTTTTTTGTCTGCCAGTTTTCTTGTCCAAAATGTTTTTTTTTTAACCTTTGATTCTGTACAGGCTATGTATTTATATCCCTATAATGTAGTATTGTAAACTGACTTATCACCTCTTATTATTCTTTTTTTTTGCATTATGTAACTATTTGTCTCTATGTGGAGCTTTTCTCCCCGGGCCTCTGCTGAAAATGGAAATATATCCAGTCGGACTAGCCCGGTTAACAAATGTAAAATAAAATAAAAATAAAAAAAATAAAAATATTATTTTAATACACAGAAATGATTATTTGAAATTGGGGAAAAACTACCTTATTATGCAACTCTGACATCACAGAGCTGCAACTGATTTACAACTGTTATGTCCAAGTCTGCTACTAGAGAATCCACAGCATCAACTTAGGAAAAGTGCTGGGAATGTTAACTGCTTTTAAAAACTGTAAAGTACTTCATGCTACCACACAAAAAGGTACACTGAAACGTTTAACACCTTTAAAAACCTTTTACTGTGCCAGAGGAACACTTTCCTTCTGGCCACTCCCTGTGTATTTAATGGCTTCCAAAGCTGCAAAACACTTTCTGCTCTTACAGTTATTTTGCTCTGTAGCTAGCAGTACGTTGGAGCAGCTGAAGCTCCATGTACTGCAAAAAATTATGATCAGGTGTCTGTAGTCATAACTACATGCCGTGTGCTTTTGACATAGATGTAGCAATTCACCTCTCAAGCTTGGCTCTGCAGGTGAATTTTTTTAACATCCATTTCTTGAACAAATAAGTTGGTTATGATTAGACCCAATCATTATCTTCTGGGCAATTTCCAGTTGGTGCCCCTCCCAAGATGAGGACCCCCCCCCAAAAAAAATGCTCTGAACTTTAGAACCAAAAACACATATATTGGAAAGGAATAACTTGCAATTAAAGCAGAACATTTAAGGAGCCATGATTTCACCTTGCCACCACTTACATGACTTTCAACATTGCACTCACATCTGGTCGAACAGGCCCACTTACTAACACCTATTGCCACATTTTCTATAGTGCTGATTGTCTCCCTAAGAGCCTGTGCTTAAGTCATGTGCCTCTTTGGGCCACCATACCTATGGCTCTGTAAAGTATATTACTGCTATAAAAATGTCTATGTCTCTTAAAATGCTTTTTGAAATCAATAAAGTTATAATGTACTTATTTCATTACATATATATTTTTTTTATGTGTAACAGAAATACATTTCTAAAGTTTACCAAGCTGTAACGCATGGTATGCATCAAACTATTCATTAATGTACATTATGCAGTGGAGGGTGTGACATCACCTTCATAATCCATTTGAAAGCACCGTTAAACATTCTAAAAGAGGCTAATTTGGTATTTAAAGCAACAAGGCATGAGCCTACAATTAACACTGACTGCACAGTAAGCCAACATGATAATAATATATTTTTTGTTTGCTACACATTCATGTTGACATTTCTTGCAAAACACACAAACCCAACACTTAAATAGTGCAAACATCTCTAATTACATTACTTAACCAATCTGAATGAATTAATTTTAAAGAAACATACCTCTTTTGTGGGGTTAAATGAAACAATATCCATTAAAAGTCTTTTGAGACACAAATATGTTTAGCCGTATTTACAATGTTTAGTTTATAACAGTGTTTTTTAGAAGTATGTTTCTTTAAATTAATTAATTCAGATTGGTTAATTAATGTAATTAGAGATGTTTGTAGTATTTAAGTGTTGGTTTTAGTATTATGTTTATTCTGAAGAGGTTCCACAAGTATAGTGAACAAAAGTGCTAGTTTGAGTTCATGTTTTATTTTATTTTTTATTTACTGCTTTGCGGTTTTGAGGTTTGGGTGTTTTGCAGTGTCGTGTACCCGATTCTCTTTTTTTGTTTCTTGTTGACATTTTTTTGCGTAGAATAAGAATATACCAGTGTTACCAGCAGCTAACAACAGCACAGCAATAGTGCAACAGGTCCTGGTTTTGGGGCTTTGGTGATGAGGATTTGGGTAATATATTGTGTGATAAGTATTTGACACATTACTGTGATGGTGTCTGTGTGTGAGGGGGTGAAACTAATGTGTTGTTACCACTTTTTGTGCAAGCACTTTAACTCATGATTTTACATTGTGTCGTTCTGTCTGGAGGAAGAGATATAACAGCCACTGCAAGTATTAGGATATATTGCACATTAAAGTTTCTCAGGTTACTAAACCTGTGTGTCAATCCCATAATGCTGCAGCTGGATGCTCCATTTGTTTACCACAGGGAAAGTTGATTATCACAATGAATGGCCCTAGACTCCTTCAGGGTGACATAAAATTGAAATTCTTCCTTCTTCTTTCAGTGACCCCTGCTATTCTTTTTTTTTTCTATTGTCTGTTATGTCACACTGCACAAACATGCACGCAGACATAGTTTTTTTTTGTTATGATCAAGTACAATTTAACTAATGGCTTCACTCACTATGTGTCCCTGTAGTACACAGCTTCTTCCTCCTAAAAATGTTTATGCTTAAATGTAATAAATTAAACAATCTTAAAGTAAATGGGGACTTGAAATGTTCAATCTGTCTGGGTGGCTATTGTGACACTTAAGAGTATTCTGTGGTTCTGTGCACAGCAAGTTAAGTGACGCCATAAAATGGCAGCGAAGACAGACCTTCATCCATCCATCCACAACACCCTTTTCCCATTTTTGCACATGGGTTGGAGTGTCACTTCAACAGTCACAATCATGTAGAGCAATGGTTCACACCATCAGTACCCTCTTAAATGTTGTTAAAGCAAACGTCAGTTAATTTGTATGAAAAGCAGCAATTAACAGTTAATGCTGACATGCTCCTCCAATCAGGAAATCAAATAACAGGAGTAGGATGCCAATACAGAACTGAGGCTTCTGTCTTAACTAATGTTAGAGAATGGACAAACTGTACATCAGCACCCTGACTGGACAACAAATGTTCTCCAGCAACATATTAATGTACAAGTAATGCTCACTGAAAAATGAGTCCGCTGCTTCAAGGCAGCATATCAAGCTATCGTGGAGCTCGGACTGAAGAAACTACTTACAACCTCCATTATTTTACACTTGATAAGCAGCACTTTTGCTGTTTAGTGAGTATAAAAAAAATAAACAGAAAAAAGTGTCTCTGTGTGTATGTATGTATGTGTATGAGTAAGTTTATGTTTCTGTTTGCATGTGTGAGTGAATGCGTGTATAAACATAGACGAGACTGTGTGTATGTGTGTGTGTGTGTGAGAGATCGAGAGAGAGAGTGAGAGTGATCATGTATGACTGAATGTGTGTTTGAAAGGTGAGGAGACTGTGTGTGTAAGATCAAGAAAGGGGGGGTGGTCTTGTGTGCATGTCTCCCAACTGTCCAAATTTCCATAGACTGTCTAGATTTTTGCCTCATATTTTTTGTCTTCTCCTCATAAAATTTGCATTTTTCTGAAGTTTTATGTCAAATCAGTGAAAAATGAATTCACTTAATAATGACAGACATTTGAGTTTCAGGCTTTATATCTTTCAGAAAATGAATTGCAATACAAGACCTTTTATTCTAGCAACCTTCTACGTTTATAAGAGCAATATTTAAAATTTGTCTCCATTTTTGAGGCTTTATCCTCCATATATTTTGGCTTTGTCCAGATTTTTTGTGCTAAGAGATTGAGTTATGTTTGCGTAAGTGAAGCTGAGTAGGAAAACAGAGGATGGTGTGTGTGAATTATGTATGTGTTTGTAAAAGTAGGAGAGACTGTGTATGAGAGAGAGAGAGAGAGAGAGAGAGAGAGAGAGAGAGAGAGAGAGAGAGAGAGAGAGAGAGAGAGAGAGAGAATGGGCTGTCTGTAACATTATTGTGTTTTACTTACTTATTTTTGTAAGTACTATATTATTTTTTATATATTTTTGATGTCAAATGGTTTCTCCAACACCATTAACTTATACTACCGAAAGTTTGAACCATTAGGTGGAGGAACTATTTTACATCTAAAATATATAAAAAAATAATAAAGTACTTACAAAAATAAGTAAGTAAAACACAATAATTTTACAGACAGCCCGATGTTCTTCGTGTTTCACTGTTGCAGTCATTACAATTGGGTTATCCTGCTGGCAGGCTACCCTCAGTCGGCCTAAATTCCAAAGTCTAGGTCCGACGTCAGTTTCTGTTGCCTCTTCCCTGATGTCAGTGCACCAGGGGTATAAAAGATGCAGCCAGTGCCATTTTCCTCAGTCTTTCTTGCCGCGCGGTGCCCGAAGCAAAAGCAGTTTGCAAGTGCCGGGCGGCCGACTCCTGAGATTTTCAATTTCGAATTTCAGATCCGAAGTCTTCATTAAAGCTAAGTACCCCATTGGGGAAACTTTTTTCTTGCTCCAGACCGATGTCAGAAAAAGTTAATAATTGTATTTCTTGTGGGAAGCAAATACCTCATAAGGATTTTCATTCTTACTGTATTCCTTGCCTAGGCCCTGACCATAACGTTGCTAGTTGTCGGTTTTGTGCTAGATTTAACCAACTATTAAGCGTCGGTACGATTTTGAATTCCATTACTTTGGCAGAAGATTTAATTATATAATGCCATCGGAACAGCCAACTACTGGAGTTTATAAAAAGCGCAAAGAAATGAAAAGGACGGGCATCCGAGATCCAAAACCGATGACGAGGCTTCTGCTAGACCTGTAACCGGTTCGCCGGTTCTCAGTGAGGCGCTTTTGCAGCCCCTGACGCCCGCTACCTCAGAGCCACAGGCCACTTCCAACTCCCACGTGGAGCTGACTAGGCCGTTGGAAACTCAAGGTATTGGACACTCGGAAACTATTCCCTCAGATGGGTCCGGAGCCGCTGAGCAGGCATTGGCTTCTGAGGGTGTTTTCAGGCCTACACAGTTATATGTGAAACCTACTTCAGCTTCTAAGGCAAAGACTAAAGCAGCACTAAAGACAAAGAAACAGGTACAGCATTCTCCTGGACAGACCTCCATGCCTAAAAAACAGATGCTTAAAATGGCCGAAGACCTAATTACTTTGATCAGGGGTTCCCATCTCCCTCCTGATAAGTGGCCTAGGCAAGAGTTAGAATACGAATATTCAGACCAGGTTTCCATTTCCTCTGATTCCTCCTCTGAACAGGAATATTCTCTTCCTCCCTATGAGGATTCTGATGCTGAAGAATCTATCCCTTCAGCCTCTCCTCCTGAGGATTATTCTTTTGGGGAGACACTGCATACTATGAGGGAGCATTTCCACTGGGAGAGCCAAGATTACTCAGAATCCAAGAAAAGGCTCAGAGACTTCCTTTTACTGCCATAGCACAGGCCTCTTGCTATCCCACCTGTTTTAGACATTGTAGATTATGTATTTTCAGAGACCAGTCTATCTCCAGACTCTTTACCACCATGCTCCTGTTAAGCAAGACAGATACTATAGGGTTCCTGATTCACATAAATTTCTTTATAAAAACCCTGCTGCTGACCCAGACACCATCTCTCAGGGTCCCAAAGGGGTCAAGGCTTCTACTGCAAAAAACCCTATCTCCTCTGATAGGGATTCTAGGGCCCTAGACAGATGGGGTAGAAAGATTTATACTTCTGCTACCTAGGCTGTAAGAGCCTTAAATTGCCAATTTCATATGCTTAAATATCAGCAATATCTTATGTCATGGCTTAAACAGAAAATGTCAACAAATTCAGAATGTGCAGACAACAAAGAAATGCAGGATTTATTGCATGCAGCTGAACAAGTTGGAAAGCATGCCTTGCAATGTGGTTTTGATTCTCTAGAGGCCTCCTGCAGGGTCACCGTTACAGGTTCTGTCATTAGGAGGCATGCTTGGTTAAAAGAACAGAATCTGCCTGATCATGTTAAAGCAAAACTATTAGATGCTCCATTACAGCATGATACTTTGTTTGGTGTTAACGCAGAAGAGGTGTTGAAGAAAATGGAGGATAAAGCTAAATCTATGCAAACAGTCAAGGAGTCAAGGATTTCTTGCAAGTACAGCCTCCCTGATTTAGCAGGAAATGGCCTACAAAGAATTGGTCCTTTCCAGTGTCAGATAGGCCACAAAGAGGCAGATACAGATGCCCCCGAGGCAAATCACATCCCCAAGGCTCTTACAAGCCTAAACAATGGGGTGCTTCTACCTCCAAGAGCGGAGAGGAAAAATCACAGCCATACAGGAAACAGTCTCAATGACTTCCCCCTTCCAGCACCAAGCACTTATCTTTTGGCAGCCCCTTTGAGGAGAAAACTGGCACATGATCACCCAGGACAAATGGGTTCTAAATATAGTATCACAAGGCTACAGGTTCCATTTTCAGACCCTGCCAAGGCCAAACAGTATGCCAGATCTGACATGCAATCAATGGGCAGAGGCACAAAAACAAGTTTCATCCCTCATGGGCATGAGGGCCATTCAACATGTACCAGAGCAAGAGCAGGGACAAGGATTCTATTCAAGACTGTTCTTGGTACCCAGAAAGGACAAAGCCTGGAGACCAGTACTGGACCTATCTATTCTAAACACATATCTGGATATTCCAAAATTCAAAATGTTGACTCTACAGCAGCTTCTGCCCATGTTGGGCAAGAAGGCTTGGCTTGTGACTTTAGATCTAAAAGAGGCATACCTGCATGTCCCAATCAGACAAACATGCAGAAGATACCTCAGATTCAAAGCTGGCTCAATGCACTACCAATTCTCTGCACTGCCCTTTGGCTTATCTACTGCACCCAGGGTCTTCACAAAGTGCCTGGCACCAGTAATTGCATACTGCAGACAAAGAGGAAAACAAATATATCCTTACTTGGACGACTGCCTCATTCAAGCAGAGAACAAGGACATTCTACTACAGCATCTGGCATTTGTAAAGAGATTACTACCATGCCTAGGGTACACAGTCAATGAACAGAAATCAAAACTAGTACCCTCTCAAGAGATAATATTCCTGGGTGCAAGCTTAAATACAACTGCCCAGATGGCTTATCTCATGCCAGACAAGTGAAGACAACTGACTACCTATTTCAAACTGTTGGCAACAAATGCCCAGTTATCTGCAAGAAAACTTATGCAGGCTTTGGGCTTCATGGCATCCTGCATTCTACTAATTCCATATGCAAGACTGCATATGAGGAAACTTCAATGGTACCTAAAAAGTATTTGGACTCAACATTGCCACAGCCTGGAAACAATAGTTACTCTCATTCCCTGCCTGCAACAGGAGTTTTGATGGTGGGTGAAGGCCTATCACCAGAACAAGGGACAGCCATTCACTCTACCCCCAGCCACACAGACATTAAGAACGGATGCATCGGATTATGCCTGGGGAGCCCACATGGCAGGAAGATGTCTTCAAGGCACATGGTCCACAAACCAAATGCATCTACATATCAATCAAAAGGAGATGCTAGCTGTTCAAAATGCCCTGACAGCCTTCAAAGACCTACTTCATCTGGGACAATTACTGATAAAGACAGACAATACCACGGTCATGTGGTACATAAACAAGCAGGGAGGCACTCATTCCTACCCCCTTTGCAGACTAACCATGACTTTGTGGGACACAGCATTGACTTACCAAGTACTTCTGTAGGCACAATTTCTGCCAGGAAAGATAAATACTCTGGCAGACGTACTAAGCAGAAACCTCATGGATCCCCACGAGTGGAAATTGGATCCACAAGTCTTCAGCATGGTAACAAGGAAATGGGGATGCCCGGACATAGATCTATTTGCCTCACCTCACAACTGCCAACTAAAGAGATTCTGCACAAGGACTTATCACAGACAAGCATGGAAAGTGGATGCCCTGTCTTTCAGCTGGAAAAACTTAACAGTGTATGCCTTTCCTCCTCTGCCTCTCCTCCCCAAGGTACTCCTAAAGGTCAGACAGGAGAAGCCAAAAATGATACTGATTGCCCCAGACTGGCCACGCCAGTACTGATATCCAATCCTAAGGAACTTGTCTCAATGCCCAGCCTGGACCCTACCTCAGGTGCCTCATGTACTGTCCCAGCAGAACAATCAGATCCTGCACAGCCAACTCAAGACATTAAATCTGGCAGCATGGCGGATAATGTATTCATACAAAACACACCTCTCACTAAAGCGGTGATGGATGTCATTTTGGAGGCCAGGAGGCTTAGTACTAGAAAATCCTATGCTGGAAAATGGAAGAGATTATGTGCTTGGAACCAGGCACAAGGAATTGACACAGCTGTACCAAACATTCCACAGATTTTGCAATACTTGACTGAGATGCTGGACAAAGGCCTATCTTTTTCATCTATAAAAATTCATGCCTCTGCAATTTCAGCTCATTCCAACACAGAGCCACCAATCTTTTTTCATCCTTTATTAAGGCAGTACCTCAGAGGGGCCAAAAATGTAAGGCCTCCAAGGAGATCACCAATACCTGCATGGGACCTCAATTATGTCTTGGAAAAACTCACCCTGCCTCCTTTCAAGCCAGCCGCTGAAGCTGATATAAAGTTTTTATCTTGGAAAACAGCTCTGCTGCTAGCAATAACTTCTGCAAGACGAGTCTCAGAGCTACAGGCACTCGTGGCTGTGGAACCTTTTATCATTTTTTATCCAGACAGGGTTTCTCTAAGGACAAACCCGACATTTATGCTTAAGGTAGTGTCCAGTGTGGCCCTTAACCAAATTATTCATCTGCCTACCTTTTATCCAAACCCACAGAATAAGGGGGAGAGAATTCTGCATTCTTTGGGCATACACAGACAGCTATGCTTCTATTTGAACAGAACCAAAGCTTTCAGAAAGGCAGAGCAATTACTAATGGCATATGCTGCAGGATCACAAGGAAAGGCTGTCTCAAAGCAGACTATTTCAAAGTGGATAGGCCGCTGCATTCATTTCTGCTATTCACAACATGGTAAGCCAGTTCCTAAGGGCATTAGGCCACATTCAACCAGAGCAGCAGCCACTTCAGCAGCCTTTCTCAGGGGAGTACCAACCAAAGACATTTTAGAGGCTGCTACTTGGAGTTCAGTGCACACCTTCACAAAGCACTATCACTTACCACTCTACTCTAAATCCAAGGCAGGCTTTGCCTCTGCAGTTCTGCAGGGCCTAATAGCCGCCCCTAATGCTATTTAGCTCCAGCCTCCCAACCTTAGCTTTGGGATTCAACCCAATTGTAATGACTGCAACAGTGAAACACAAAGAACATAGTACAGTTGTGTAGACTTACCATAAATGTAGATGTTCAAGTGTATTCACTGTTGCAGTCCAGGTTACCCACCCGCAATCCCCCATTTCTTTGCTGGAACTTATCTGTACTTCTCTATTCTATACAACCTATGTGGTCTATTTGCTTGTAGATGAAGGCAAAATATATACTTTGGTGCATGGATGTTTTATTGACATATTTTTAGCCTACCCTTTTGGGGGCAGCTGACATCTGGGGCAAGAAAAACTGAAGAAAATGGCATCGGTTGCATCTTTTATACCCCTGGTGCACTGACGTCAGGGAAGAGGTGACAGCAACCGATGCCGGACCCAGACTTTGGAATTCAGGCCGACTGAGGGTAGCCTGCCAGCAGGATAACCCAATTGTAATGACTGCAACAGTGAATACACTCGAACATCTACATTTATGGTAAGTCTACACAACTGTACTTTCTCTAAGCACAATAATGCCCATCAGGGTATGTATTCATGTGTAATAAATGCTCTTCCAGGGGTGTAAAAGCCCTTTGACTGTGGCATCAGGCCTCATAACACCCCTGGGTGGGCATTAATTACATAATAACACGCACCTTGTCAGGCATTATTAGTACTTACATCATGCCCACTGAAAAATTAGTCTGATGCTTCACGGCAGCATGTCAAGCTGCTGTGGATCTCAGACTGCAAAGAAACTAACTTACTTTACACTCACTAAGCAATGCTTTTGCTGTTTTGTGAGTGTAAAAATAAACAGAAAAAAGTATATGTGTGCATATGTATGTGTATCAGTGTGTTTCTGTTTCTGTTTGTGTGTGTGAGTGAATATGTGTATGAAAGCAGAGGAGATGGTGTGTATGAGAGATCGAGACAGAGTGAGAGCGATCTTGTGTGAGTGAATGCATGTATTAAAGCAGAAGAGACTGTGTAGGTGAGATCAAGAGAGAGGGGGGGCGGAGCCTAGATGACTAACTGAGAGCAGTGAATTTTGAGAGCTCCATAAACTAGTATAATAATACAGAAAAATTTCATTATTTTCAAGTTTAAAATGTCAGAAATATATAGATAAACTACTGAACTATATAAATATTAATTTTGGATGTACAAATATTTTCCTGTCAGGTAACTTGGAAATATATTCAGTCACTGAATATAAACAACTCAAGGAATTCTCATCCAGATGCTGCTTTGAAAAAAGAACTGCAACTGATGACATCTACCTTACAGGAACTATTTTTGAAGATGGATGGCTTTAAAAATAATTTAGAAAACCTCAAATTAAATTCTCAAAAACAGACTGATACTCTTAAGGAACTATTACAGCAACACCATACAAAAATAACAAATATAGAAACTTCTCTAAATGACATTGAAGGGAAACTCAAAGAGGAAGAATTCCAAAAAGAATTTCTGCTTAAACACAATACATGGCTGCTAAACAAAATATATGACTTAGAAAACAGGGAAAGGAGAAACAACATAAGGATCTTTGGTCTGCCTGAAAACACTGAAGGAAAAGACATTATTAATTTTTAACAACCTGGATTCCTGAATTTTTAGTCTTGAAAGAGGGACTTTCATTTGGGATTGAAAGGGCGCATAGAGCACTGAGGAAACCTACTTTTAACTCAACAAATACTCCACCTAGATCCATAGTTACAAAATTTATTTAATTTCTGGACAAGCAACTAATATTAAAATCTGCTTGGAGATAATCACCCTTAAAATGCAATCAAAGTCTGATAAGGTTTGACACTTATTATTATTGCAGAATACTAGAACAAAGGAAAAAAGTCTGGCCAGTAATAAAACTCTTGAAACAAAACAACATTAAAGCACAGCTGGCCTTTCCAGCCAAGATAAAAATACTTTTTGTCAATGAGATGAGAACCTTTAATGACTTAGAAGAAGCTACTATATTCATCAAAAACAACAACATAGTGTCTATCCCAGAAGAAATGGAATGGATGGCTCCTACTCTTAAAAGTATAAAATAAACAAATCCTTGGATTGATGCCAGAAAGAAAAAACAAAACCTGATTCCAAGATAGCTGTCCCAGGAAAAATAACTCTTACAACTACATCTCTCAAAGTATCAAGTGATATGGTATATCACTTGTCATCTGTTTTTTATTTAAAAAAGGAGGGATTCTTAAACAACTGGGAAACAGTAATGATTTATTCAGAATGCTCAAAGAGTCCAATAATTATTTACTAACAAAGGTAGGTCAAGATGGGTTACTATTTACATATATATAAGCCAAACAAAGCAACATATAATACAAACATAGAAGTTTCTATTCCCCTACTTGAACTCAATGAATACTTATCTTGTTCATTTTTCATTGATTTTACTTATAATAATTTAAGTAATTAATTAACTAATTCAACAAGGTACCATTCATCAGAGTTCAGACTCAAATGCAACAAATTAACATCATATGTAGTAGCAGTAACAGTAGAGTGTTTTGAAGAAAATAGAAGATGCTATCATGGAGACTAATGCCTTCTTCAGTTAAAGTATGATTTAGAAATGGCATGTATATCCTGGTTGGGTAATAGTAGCAAGCTCTTAGTACGAATGTCATTATTATTCTTTCTAAACATAATTAATATCAATTATGGCAGGTATCATAGCTTTGAGTGCTGTTTGATTGAGCCTGACATGGTGTATGTGGATGCAGCTGTGTCTGGCAACTGTTATATGTTGTCATTTTCATCTCCAGAGGGCTGTGGGTTGCAGCTTGTAGTCAGGGTTTGCTGGTGCTTGTGTGTTGGGAGGGGACATTTGGTATTTTGGCCTGGGTCTGGGGGAGGGGGGGTGGATGGAGCTGTGGTTTGGGATATTTTGGCGGAGAATGGTTTGTTTGTATGTCTGCTGAGTGAGAGGTGGGAGGGCTGGAGGAGTGTGTTGTCTCTTGTTGTGGCAGCTTGTTGGGAGTTTTGTTTTATTTTTTTATCTGTTTGCTCTCTGTTCTTTTCCTGGCTGCTGCCTCGCTGAAAGGGAGGGAATTTAGGCTTGAAGTTGCAGTGAAGTGAAGCTTTGCTTTAGGTACATCACAAGCCTTAGTATGCAGCACACAGACACATTAACAGAAACAGATGTTCCCAGGTTGCTATGGTAATGGAGACAGAGTGACGATAATGCTTAATGGCTCTAAGGAGCCTCCGAGATGATTCTCGGCAATGACGTTTTTGGTTTAAAAAAAAAAAAAAATATATATATATATATATATATATATATATATATATATATATATATATATACAATAACAGGGCTGTTTTAAACCACATGTGCACATATTGATTGTCTCTCAACACTTCGTTTAGCTCATTAAGTTGATTCTTGATAAAAAAAACACGTACACAATAGTTATGTAATGTATGATTTTAGTAAATCTAGACACAAAATATATAATCATCATATAAGATGAAGCAGTCTGCTGAATTTAGATATTAAAGACAGAATTGAATAACATGGGCTTGTATATAATAACACTACTGTCTTAACTTGTCATAAATGACATACACTACATTCATCAGGGGGAAGCATGATGATTTTCTTATATAAGTAAATATGCATAAAAAGTCATGTAATTGCTTTAACCTGAATTGTAGTTTTTGTAACCCATCTTAACCATATATAATGCTTAATCCATTACCAAGGTAACTAAAGTTTTATACATGACATCAAACTGACAAAGTTGTTCAAGAGAAGCAATAGAACCCTGAACTTGAAATGTCTCAGAATGTAACAATCATATTCTGAACAAATAGTATTAAATTGAAAATAATCACTCAATTTAACCTTTGCTGATTATACAAAATAGAATGTTGCTATTTAAATCTAAAAAAATTCAGTATATGCCATAGAATGGCAATTTATGAATATAGAAAGGGAACTTGCAATCATTAATCACAATAAGTGAATTTGTTGTTTTTAACCTATAATTTCACTAATTTTATAATAAGAAATGACAGATTTGAAAATCCTTATGTGTAGGAAATGGGGGGAAGAGGGATGCACTAATTATTAAAATGCATTAACTTCATCAATGTTTACATAAAACAAACTTGATGCTTTAAGTAAGTTAACAACAAATAAAGTGATTACTTAAATGCTGGCAAACAATGAAATATAACTTCTGATATATCCAGTAAAATGCATTGTATTATAAACATTAGGTATAAATATTATTACCATCTATTTATATTAAGTAATAAGTTTTGGAAGACGTCATCAATAAGGGTGAATATGTTAAATAACTGTGTGCTATAATCTTTTACTGGGGTTTTATATATTATACATCCTACTTTACTATGACTGAATTGCTTATCATCTATCTTTCATGTAAATATTAATTGCTGATACAATAAGTAGACATTTATATTGTATTAGAATTCTGTCTAATCTACAGAAGTACTATATCTGTTCAAAATAATATAAATATCGCTTATTCTTATTACAAATATTCTCCATATAATAATTCAATTTATGGAGCTCTGATGTTCTGGATTGTCAAGGTATGAGTGATAATCTGATGAACTTAGGTTTATCCATCAGATTAGGAATGATTTTCATTCCATGGTTAGTGCGGATCTTAGTTTTGTTAACATTTATTAATTTAAATTTGTTATTTCACAAAAAATTTTTAGTATGCTTGACCAAAACATTACTTTATTGGTAAACACTCAAAGTATAAAACTGATAACTTCCTTTAAAAGCTCAACAATATACTTTATTGTTATCACATGAAAAGTTTAAAAATACATAGTCTAAATAAACTATGATGGATTTAACTTTATTATCTTGAAATACCAATGACTTAAACAATCCTAGCAAGAGATCAAATCTACTGAAATTTTTAAAACTGAACAATGCACAAATTGCCTTCCTTCAAGAAACTCATTTTAAAACAAATGACAATTACAAATGGAATCCTAAGGAATATATGATATTGGCGCAATCCACTTATAAGACAAAGACAAAAGGGGTAACAATTTTACAGAAAACAAATGTGATAACCCAGAAATCATTTATAAGTATGAAGATAAAGAAGGCCTTATGGCTTTAGTAATAGTTAAATATAATAACAGAATATGGACCCTAGCCAATCTATACTAGTTCCCAGGCGTTGGATCAGGAACTGTTAAAAAACACGTGGATTTCATTTCCAATAATTATAAAGGCAACTTAATATTAGGAGAAGATTTTAACTGTATATTTTATATTTCTGAAACTACGAATAAAAGACCACTGTGTACATCTGCTGTATCAAATGCATTAAACAAGTGGGTAGAATCATTTAATCTTGTAGATACTTGCAAATTTAAAGAAGATAAATCCTTGCTGTTTTCCCAACAAGATCACAGATTTGATACCCAAACTAGAATAGATAAAATATTTGCTGCCCATAACTTGCACTCTAAAATCATTAATTTCTCAATCACTCATTGGCCTTTTCAGACCACAATTCATTGATATTAAAACTTCAAAATGGGTACAAACCATTAATCTTTAACTCCAGAATTCCAGCATATATAACTAAAATTAAACAGTTCAAACCCTGGTATTATCTGAATTACAGTTCTTCTTAGATATTAATTACACCAGATAGATAAATAAAATAATGATATGGGACTCATTAAACACTTACATATATGGTAAACCCTAACTTGCTATAAAAAAATCCGAAAATGGGATTCTGAATTATTAGATCTACAATCCAAACTTTTGTCAGTAAAAACTGAAAAAATCTAAATTATTTGGAAATGAAAAAGAAAGTAGAAGTATTAAACACCAATGAAATTCTAACATATAAAACTAGTTTTGCTTTAGAAAAACTAAAAATTAATACCTTGGCCACTTCTCCCATATATCTACATAATTTATCCACAAGAATTAAAATATGATCAGAAGCTAATAACATTAAAAGTATCTTCCATGAAAAGAAAGGGAAAAATGTCTCGGATATAGGTGACATTCTTGATGCCTATAGAAATCACTATATGGAACATTTCCAAAAAAATATATACATATCGATCAATTAAATCTAGATGAAAAAAATGTTCTAATATAATAAAAAAGTACCAGAAAAATTAAAACTAGATCTGAAAGCACCCATATCCTACAAAGAAATTACAGATGCAATAAAAGAGGGTAAAAATAATGAATCTGCAGGTATAAATGGCATAATTATGGAAATATATAAACTTTTTCCTTCAAAGATAATATCCCTCTTCCATAAAACTCTATTAGAAACCTAGTCACAAGCTTTAATACCACCTTCTTGCAGATATTCCTTAATCACACCAATCCTAAAGGAAAACAAATCCCAAACCTCTGTACCTCATATAGATCAATATCATTATTAAATAATGACTATAAGATATTTATGTCAATATTAACAGCATGAAAATACCACTATCCAAAACAATAAATGATCAAACTGGATTTATATATCAGAGACACACACATGACAATAGTAAAAGGATAATTTCTCTTATAGATTATATTAACAAAGAAAATTAACACTCATAATTGGCTTAGATATAGAGAAAGCCTTTGATTCCCTAAATTGGGACTGTTTATTCAAAATTCTGGTGTTATATGAATTGCCTCCTTCCTTTGTTCATCTACTAAAGAATATATATACAAATAATTTAGTGTATGTTAAGTTAGGTTCTTTCACCTCTGAATCTATACATATAACAAAGGGTACTAAACAAGGATGTCCCATGTCATCGATTCTATTTGCTTTGGCTATTGAAATATTGTCAAATTCAATACGTAACAATACAAAAATCAAAGGAGTAGATGTTTATGAACAATACAATTCTAAGTAATGCTCTTTGCTGATGACATATTATTAACATTATCCAATACAAAAGAGACATTAGAAGAATTAGATATTTTAAACTGACATATTTTATAGGACTTCAGGACTCCATTTCAATAAATCAAAATCAAAATTTTTATTTTTAAATAAATAAAAAAAGAGTTCAGATGAAGAGGAATCACATTATAGGGAAACAAGAATCTACCTTAAAATATCTAGGGATTGAGTTATGCAAGGATAATAATGAATTAGTCCCAAAAACTGCAATAGTATCATCAATACAATTAAAATCTCTGTGGAAAAGTGGAACAAAATAATATTAACATTTGAAGGCAGACTACAGTTAATAAAATTGGTTTTACTACCCAAGATTCTATAATATATATATATATATATATATATATATATATATATATATATATATATATATATGCTTTGGCAATACAACTGTTACCAGAAAGGAATATACTCAATGAAATAAACTCATGCCTAATAAATTTTTTATAGTTTCCCAAAAGAAACAGAATAGCTTTAATACATCATATCAGACCACGGAAACAGGGAATATTAAACTTTCTTGATATAGAAACAGATATAAAAGCATCAATATCTAAAATAATCTCAGATGGGATAAGTCCAAATTATTCTGCAAATTGGAAAGGATTACTAACTGTAATATCAATAAATGAATTTGATTTACAAACAAATTTCAAATAACAGATAAAAACAATTTGCCATGGCACATATTATGTATTAGTATGCAATATAATATAACTAAACCCACTAAAACTCGTATGATTAATTATTACATTGACTCATTTAGGAAAATTATTAATGCAAATATAGATTTAAAAATCTGGTTCGATCTTTTAACACCATTCATAGTTACAAAGAGCTATTCACATAAAATATACAGAGATATAATTAATTCCGGGGAACAGAAAGGATTTGTTTGTTGATTTTACTGTATCAAAGAACTAAAAGTTCTGAATATGCAAACAATCGAAACAACATACAAAATTCCACAACAAGATTGGCTAACTATGCAAAGCATTCTGACGTATTCACAAGATTTATACAGAATAATTAGTAATTAATTCAAAGAAATGCCTAAACTTACGAAATACCTATATGAAATCGTATATAATGATTATGACATGGGAAATAGTATTTCAAAATTTTACAAATATTGATAAATTATAAAACAATACCCAAATCCTCATATTGGAATTATAGAACAAAAGGACACTCATTACAGCTAACTGAAGAAATGAAATCAAATATTTTATTATCAATAAAACATACATCCTTTACACAATACTGGAAAGTTTTTAATTGGAAATTCTTGCACAGACCATTCTTAACTCCATATAAAATTGCTAAAATTAATTCTTCCACAAATGGAATATGTTGGAGGTGTGAGCAAATACACAATGCAGATTGGAACCACATTTTTTTCGACTGTGTTAAAATTAAGCCATTTTGGAATGGTAATAAAAACTTTTTACAAGCTTTATTTAATGAATCGTTTAACTTATCTAAAGCTCTAGTATTATTAAATATGTACAAAGGTCCTCATTTGAATGAGTCAAATATGTATCTAGTTTGGACAATACTTATAATCTTGAGGACATGTATAACAAGAAGATGGAATACAAACACAATACTGATTTTGGAAGATTTATACAGCCTACTGAAGACCACAGCATTGTTAGAAATTAAAATTAAAGAAGTAAGGATTCATCCTAAGCCATTTATTAACAACCCATGGAAAAACGTCTTATCATTAATTGACACTTTACAATAACTGAACAGATACACTCTGATAACTGGATTGTTATACCTAAAAAGTAACTGTATATATTGAGCTCTGTTATAGTGTCAGGCTGATGTAAATAGTGTACATAGTTATTTAAGATGTTATATACAAATACTATGGAATTTATTCAACTGTATTTGAAAAATAAAAACATTTTTGAGAAAAAAAAAAGAGAGAGGGAGAGAGAGAGAGAGGTCTTGTGCGCATAGCTGTGAACTGTCCAAATTTTTGAAGACTGTCCAGAGTTTTGACTCATATTTTTTGTCTGCTACTCAGAAAATTTGTGGTTTTCTATAGTTTTGTAGCAAATCAGTGAGGAGTGAATTCAGTAAATGACAGATATTTGAGTTCGGGCTTTATATCTTTCAGAAAATACATTGTAATACAAAACCTTTTATTCTAGCAACTTTTTAATATTTAAATGTTATTATATTTAAAATGTTTTCCATATTTTTGAGGCTTTGGCCCTCGTTATGTTTGGCTTTGTCCACATTTTTTGTGCTAAGAGGCTGTGAGTTATGCTTGTGTGTGTGAATGCGAGTATGAAACCAGAGGAGACTGTGTGTGCATATGTATGTGTGTGTGAAAGCAGAAAAGAGTGTGTATGTGTGTGAGAGAGAGATAGAGAAAGAGAGAGAGAATGGGCTCTCTGTAAAATTGTTGTGTTTTACTGACGTATTTATTTTTTAAGTACTATATTGTTTATATAATTTTGATGTAAAATGTTTCCTTTAACGCCATTAACATATACTACAGAAAGTTTGAAACATTAGGCGGAGGAACTATTTTACATCTAATATATATATATATATATATATATATATATATATATATATATATAAATAATAATATAGTACTTAAAAAAATAAGTAAAGCACAACAATTTTAAAGACAACCCATTCTCTAAGCACAATAGTGGCCTCCAGGGTATGTGTTAATGTGTAATTAATGCCCTTCCAGTGGTGTAGAGGCCCTCTGACTGTGGCATCAGGCATCATAACACCCCTTGGTGGGCATTAATTACACATTAACATAAACCATGTTGTGCATTGTTATTACTTCATGTCCACTAAAAATGAGTCTGCTGCTTCACAGCAGCAGCATGTCAAGCTTCTGTGGATCTCAGACTGCAAAGAAACTAATGGCCACCATTACTTTACACTCACTAAACAATGCTTTTGCTGTTTTGTGAGTGTAAAAATAAACAGAAAAAAGTGTATGTGTACGAGTGTGTTTCTGTTTCTGTTTGTGTGTTTGAGGTGTTTGAGTGAATGCATGTATGAAAGCAGAGGAGACTGTGTGTGTGAGAGAGACTGAGAGAGAGTGAAAATGATCTTGTGAGAGTAAATGCTTGTATGAAACAGAAGAGACTATGTAGGTGAGATCGAGGGAGAGAGAGAGAGAGAGAGAGAAAGAGAGAGAGAGAGACTGGTCTTGTGTGCATAGCTCTCAACTGTCCACATTTTTGAAGAATGTCCAAATTTTTGACTTGTGGTGCAGCGGTTAGTATTGCCGCCTCACAGCAAGAGGTTCTCCAGTTTGATTTTCCACTGGGGTGCCTTCTGTACAGAGTCTGTATGTCCTCCCTGTGGTCATATGCATTTCCTCCGGGCAGTCCGGTTTCCTCCCACACCCAGTCACAGAGGGAGGGAGATTATTCCAACGTTTTGCTATACTGTGTGAAAATAGAGCTTTACCTGCTGTGTTGTTCGCTGAGGAGATAGAAAGTGATTTGTTGGCAGAGTGGAGTGGGCGATTTGGTGTATAGTTAGTCAGTAATTGCTTTAGAGCTGGAGTTTTGTCTGGATGTTTTAGGTTGTTATATGCTGTGACAAGTTGGTGATAGGTTAATAGCTGTGGGAGTTCAAGCCACTGAAGTTGCCTAAGAGGTATACAACGATGGGTTCTAAAGGGGGAATTTTTAGCAAACTTGGCGATTTTGTTATAACAACACTCAAGTTTATCTAGGCCAGATTTTCTAACATAAGTCAGAATTGGTGCTGCATACATTAATGTGGAAAGATGGTGGGTTTGAGCTAGGGTGACCTGAGCCTGATCTGATAGAAAGTTTTTATGCCTGTATAGGGAACCCATTTTTTTGTGTACCTTTTTTATAGTTTGAGAGATATGAATGTCAAAGTGGAGGTTGTTATCTATTTCAACACCAAGGAGCTTGGTGTGGAGAGAGGGTGAAATGACAGTTCCATTACTGGTGGAGATAGAGAAGGAGAGTTGGGAGGTTTTTGATTTGTTTAGGGTAAATAGAAGTAATTTAGTTTTGTTGGGATTTAAGATAAGTTGAATATTTGTGATCCATCTTTCTACTGAGGCAAAGGATTCTTGGGTGAGTTGCTGTAGGGTGGGAAGAGATGGCGCTGAGCAGATTAGAGTGGAATCATCTGAATACTGTATGAGTGAGGTCTGCAGGGTAGCGGTATGCAGATTATTGATGAAGACAGAAAAGAGCGGTGGACCCAATATGGAACCTTGAGGTGCACCAATGGTAGTTGGGATAAAGGTGATAAGACTCCTTGCCATTGGACAGCTTGTTGTCAGTCTGTTAGATAGTTTTTAAACCAAGCAATAGTGTCAGGAGCAAAGGCTAAAGAGGTTAGAGTATCTATTAGTATGGAGTGAGATACTATGTCAAATGCTTTAGAGAGGTCCAGGAATATAGCAGATGCAAATCTGTTGTTATTTATATGCTGGTTAACCAGGTTTGTGAAAAAGAGAGTAGGGCGGTGGTTGTGCTGTGGTGTGGGTGGAAGCCATATTGTGTAGAGGAGAGGAGATTGTTTGTATTTAAGAAATACATGACCTGAGAGTGTATGCATTTCTCAAGTATCTTTGATAAAGGAGACAGAATGGCAATGGGGCGGTAGTTTGAGAAATCATAGGAATTTCCACCCTTATGAAGGGGAATAATGTAGGAGATTTTCCACAGTTGAGGGATATAGGATTTCTGTATGGAGCGGTTGATAAGGATTGGGACTGGGTAGGATATGGAGTCGGCCACCATTTTTAGGAAATTTGCTGGTATACCATCTACTGCAAGAGTAACAGGTTTAAGTTTTAAGATGTATTTTTTTATTGTAGAGGTTGGGACAGGTGAGAATGTAAAGGGAGATGTGTTGTTAGGAGCTGTTGGCATGGATGAGTAGCTATTTCTGGATTGTTGAGTAGATAATGATTTAATGGATTCAGTAAAGTGATGATTGAATTGGGAGGCTATATTGCTATCTGTTTTTGTGGAGGTTGAGGTGGGAGCTGGTGTGGTGGTTATACCAAGTTTTAGTAGGGAGTTAATTGCATACTAGAACTTTTGAGGGTTGTGGAGTGTTTGTTTTGGATACTTAGATAGTAGTTCTTTTTATCGAGCCTTGTTTGTTTTTTGACTTGATTCCTGAGGTGTTGATAGTTATGTTTGGCTAGGCTAGTGTTGTCTTTCTTCCAGGTTTTCCATGCTTTATCTCTACATTTTATTAGGGCTCTAGTGGACTTACTAAGCCATGCAGCATAGTGTAGTTTAGCTCTAATTGTTCTTATGGGGGCTACTAAATCAAGGATGTTAGTAAAAGTGTTATTAAAGTAGTCCACTGCTTGGTTTAAGTCAAGGGTGCGTAATGGTTCCCATTTACATTTTTTTAACATGGTGTTGAGATCTAGAGGGTTAACATAGCAATCATTTTTAACTTGTCTATAGACTGTAAGTTTGGGTATGTTAACACGTTTTCGTACGAGGAAAGTTGGGAGATGGTCGCTAAGTCCATTTGGTAGACAACCTGTTTGGTAATTATGTTCAGGGTAGTTTACTAATGTCCAATCTAGTATAGATTCCTTTTGGGACTTTTTATCTACTTTAGTAGGTTCTTGAATGAGTTGAGAGAATCCATAGAGATTGATGTGGTTAGTGGGGTTTTTAAAATTGCAGGCTAGCCAATTAGTGTTTAGGTCTCCAAGTAGAATAATCTCTTGTGGGAGGTTTTCTTTTGACCATTAAAGAATCTCCTCAGTTATTGGAGCGTTATTACCTGGAGGGATATATCCACAAAGAATATTAATACTTTTTTTCTTGTTTAGGAGTAGCACAGAGCCTATGATCTCAGCAGTATTAAATTTAGGTAGAGGAGTTTGTAGAGGTTGTAGAGTAAGTGTATTTTTATAGAAAATTGCAATGCCCCCTTCCTTTTTTTCCATCCTATCTAGTCTTAGGATATTATATCCTGGAGGGAGAATTACCTCGTTCTGTGTGCTGGGTTTTAGCCAGGTTTCTGTTATGGTTAGAATGTCAGGGGAGTAGTGTGTTATGAATGCGTGTAAGTGAGGGTGTTTGTTTGATATACTGTGAGAGTTAAAGTTAATGATAAGTAGATCTGCTGTGTGTTTGTTTGGGGATATAATGTTGCTTTGTCTTGGTTTTGGGTGAATATCCAGAGGTAAGGAGGTATTTATTTAATAATAGATGAAGTTTGATTGTAAAAAGTCTATGTGGAGTTTGCATGATATTTTTCTAGTGTAGGATAGTGGAATGTACTTGTTATGCATAGGTAATATTGTTTTGTCATTAAATAAAGAGGGGCTATTGGGAAGCTTATGTGGGTTTCTATAGGTGTGAAGGTATGTGTTGCATGGTAGGTGATGTGGGGTAGAGGTGTGTATGTGTTTGACGATGTAATGTAGGTTAGGGTTGTGAGGGTTAGTAGGAGAGATGTAAGTAAGACCAGCATAGTTTGAATTACATGGTCTTTGGATGCAAGTAGTGTTGTTTGGATGAGAGTTATTCGGGGGGGGGGCTGTGATTTGGGTGGCTGCAGTTGATTGGCTGTGGGGAGTGGTCATGTGATATGGGGTTAGAATAAATGTAGGTGTAGTGGGAGCAGGTGGGAATTGTGGGCAGGGTAGGGGAGCAGAGTGAGTCGAGCAAAGCGAGGCGAATGGAGCGGGGTCCCAAGCAGACCTCGAGGCTGCAGAGCCAATCTATTTGGTCTTTCCAGGGCAGACTAGCTATGCACGGTTAATGCCAAAGGTGAGGTATATGTAGTGGTGTTCTTAAGATAGTTATTGGAAATTTGACATCAGAACAGTTCTTGATGTGTTCCTTTTTATTTTGATTCATTAATTATCCATTATATATTTTTCATTGTTTTTTTATTTTCATTTCAGAACTTGAAGAAAGTATTGATGAAGAAGCGATGGTAGATAATTTTGTTACTTTCTTCATTGCAGGTAAGTACTTGTTTATATGTCTTGGGACTTCAGTAGTAACTCAAAGATGCACATATGTACGAATATTGTCAGTCATGTTAAAATATATAAAACAGATTGCATCCAAAATAAATTCTTACATTCACAAAGCAAGCACGGATATACACCAGGCTCAGTTTGCAGAGAAAAGTCACCTCAAAGGGAGCAAAGCCATTTGCTAAGTCTGCAGTCAGGTCAAGTGATATTTAGTTGTCTCAACTTTTAATCTCACTAAGTTCTGACGAAGCCAAAACACTGACTGTAAAAATAACTTGATTTTCCCTTTTATTTTAAAGATATGAAAACTATGATTTAACTGTCCAACTATCTCAATCTTACTTTGTTTATAGATAACCTGTTTCCAGTATAATTAAAGTGTTCATTCAGTAGCTTGCTGCCTACTTTATCTGACCTCTATTCATTACCATTCACGTCATCTGCAAACGGAATTTTATCTTTCTGTACTATTTCCACTGTAATTAAGCTATTTTATATATCTTGCAATTTGTATGGAATTTCTCAATGTAAATATTTGTATGAAATTATCACAAAGTAAATATCTGTAGGCCATAATGGCTATGTAATATGAAGTCTCAGTGTAATTTATCTGTGGTCTTTTTCTCCCCAGGCCTTCACTGAAAAAGGGCACCTGTGCCCAGCTGGACTTTCATTGTTAACAATTTTGTCATTTTCGTGTTAGTACGTGAATAAATGAGTCTTCGTGGGTTCTGTTTAAGCAGCTTTATTCTATACAAACACATCACTGTAAAGGCTTATTTGACTATGACTAAGTAACTTTATACAAACTAACTGCTGTGATCATTCATGCTCACTCACTGGCTGCTTCTACAAAATGGCACTAGGGATTGCATGTTTCTGGAATTTATACATGCATGCACAGCCTTACATGCTTCTTAAAGACATAGCACACACATGTTACACGCTGATCTACATCCTCCCTCTTTGAGAAATTGATCATGCAATTTGTCATGAGATTATTTAGCATGCAGAAATCACAGAACTTTCTTTTTTGTTCTTCTTTGCTTGCAGTCTGTTTATATATGTCTTGGGACTTCAGTAGTAACTCAAAGATGCACATATGTACGAATATTGTCAGTCATGTTAAAAATATATAAAACAGATTGCATACAGAGATATTTAGAGATGTCAGCACCAGATAATGTGCAATGTTTACAGCATTTTCTGGGCATGGACAACTATTTAGGCAAGTTTATACCAGATTTCAGTGAATTGACAGCTCCTTTGACAGAATAATCTAAAGACATGCATTATACAATTCTAAGTAGACATATGTATACAGTCAAGTCCACGTTGCTGTGTATTTCACATTGGGCTTAAAAATTCGTCCATATTATGTGACATAAAATTGGGAATCAGATTTAACAACTGGGACAGTCTCTACAAGATGGTTGACCTGTGGGATGTTCTAATTGCTCTCTGGAACAGAATCAGACTTTTGAACACAAATTGGTCTGGAAACAATGTCTGACTCAGCCTTTGATTTTGAGTTTGCATCACAGATACAATGTTGTGATTGCAGTGACGATGATTCTGGTACAGGAAGACGATGTCTACGATTCCTCCTATACTCTACACCCTTAGAGCATACCCAATACGATCTCAGCTCTGCACAGATGCTTGTTATCTGTCCTATTCGATCAAAACCTTTTGTTGTCTGAACTCGTACCATCTCTCCTTCCCTCAATGAATGAAGTAATCTGCTCGATCTGTCATAACTAGATTTCTGGATATTACGATTCTTCAACAATTGATCCTTGATGTTCTTAAAGTTAGGCTGTAACAAACTTGATGAAGTAGGTAGCATAGTTCTAGTTTGTCTGGAAAGTAGTCTCTGAGCAGATGAGCCAAGAATATCATCATGAGGTATGTTTCTGAGATTAAGTAAATTCAAGAACACATCGGTATTGTCATGCTTTGACCTTTCAAGTAATTGCTTTGCACTCTGCACTGCTCGTTCAGCTAGACCATTCGACTGAGGATATTCAGGACTGCTAGTGACATGTACAAAGTCCCATTCTCTTACAAATTTCTGAAACAACTGGCTAGTAAATTGAGTACCGTTGTCAGAATAAAGTTTGTGTGGACTACCATGAACTGAGAAATTATGTTTTAGCTTAGTGATAACAGCTGTTGAGGTTAAGTTTGGTAGCAGATCAATCTCAGACCAGTTATAGTGAGTTTACCAAAACCAAATAGTGTTGATTATTCCATTCAAAGATATCAGTTGCTACACTAGACCCAGACAGTTCAGGTACTGGATTTAGATGAAGCAGTTCACTTTGTAAATGTGCTTTGGTACTTTTACATACTGAACAAGAAGAAAGAACTCTAGCAATGTCTTTTGGTAATGAAGGCCAAAATGCTAGTTCTGTTGTCCTTCTCTTACTGGATAATAAACCTGGGTGACCATGATGCAAAATTTGAATTTATTCATGCTGTAAGGAAGCAGGAACAATAATTTTAGGACCTTTGAAAATGATGCCATCTTCCATCAACAATTCATCTCAGTAAGAAAAATATAATCACACCTCAGGCGATACACTAGATTGCATTGACGGCCATCCGATATTGATATAGTGATTAAGCTTTTGTGAAATTTGATCAGTCATAGTGTGATCTCGTAACTCATCAAGTCTAGTGGTGGAAAAATCATGCACTGACATTACATCAAAGTCAAAAGTTTCAGCATCAAGCTGTTCTGTTGTACGTCTAGGCGATCTGGATAAGGTATCAGCCAGATAGAACAATTTACCTTTAGTATAGACCATTTTGAAACTGTATATTTGCAATTTGAGTATCATTCTTTGTAATCTTGCTGGAGCAGAAGGCATTGGCTTCTTTAGAATGGTAACTAGAGGCTGATGATCAGTTTCAATTTGAACAGCTCAACCATAAATATAATTGTGAAACTTAGAACATGTGAAATCTATTGCCAAAAGCTTTTTCTCAATTTGAGCATAATGCATCTCAGTTTGAGTAAGTGTCCTAGATGCATAGGCTAATTGTCTGCCCTCTTGAAGAATAACTGCACCAAGACCAAAATTTGAAGCATCACAGGATAGAACAACTGGTTTATTCACATCATAGTACCTTAACGTGGGGTGTGCAATTTTCTGCTTAATGTGGCACGTGCCATAAATGCGGAACAATGTAGTAGCAGTAACTACACAGGTATGGGTTTGAATTTCATCTGTGGCAAGTGTTTGTGTGTGAATATTTGTATGTGTGTACCTCAAAGATTTCCCTACTAGACAGGGGTCCAGAGAAGTAAATACTGTGGGAAGAAATAGCCAGGGAATTGTTATGGCTAGGCTTGTATAGGCCCTAGAGCCAATAGCCTAGTACCAACCTATGAACCTATGAATCTATGAATGCCTTCTGATGATGTTGTAACCATGACCATACAGCATTTTTGCATGTTAGCTCTGTCAAAGGAGCTGTCAATTCACTGAAATCTGGTATAAACTTGCCTAAATAGTTGTCCATGCCCAGAAAATGTTGTAAACATTGCACATTATCTGGTGCTGACATCTCTAAAATACCTGTTTGGTTGGTTGGGTCAGATCTCAAGCCTGTACTTGTAAACAAATGTCCTATGTAGGTTACTTCTGGGAGTCTGAATTTGCACTTCAGAGGATTAAGCCTCAAGTTTACTTCACGTACTCTGTTTAGAACATTCTTGAGGTTTCTGTCATGCTCTGCTTTGCCATTGCCTCCAACTAATAGATCGTCTACTATTATGGCACAAAGATAACCTGAAAAAAATTGTTCCATTGCATGCTGAAAGGCTTCATTTGCAGAATTTATTCCAAATGGCATCCTTAGGAATCTGTAGCTGCCAAACAGAGTACCAAAAGTAGTTAGAAATGAGGATCTTGGACCAAGCATCCCTTGCCAAAATTAACTTTTTGCATCCAAAACAGAAAATACAGTGGCATTTGGTATTAGACCTGCAACTTCCTCAACTGTGCTCATTGGATAAGATGCCCTCTTTAATGCTTTTCTCAAATCTCTAGGATCAATGCATATTCTGATTTTGTTTGAGCTTTTCTAATGAGTGGGTACATTGCACAACACCCATTCAGTTAGTTATCATACCTTGCTGCACCATCTTATCCAACTGAGCTTTGACTTCATCTTGCATTCCTATTGGAACTTCTTGCTGGTCTGACCACTGGAGTGACCTTGGGGATCTAACTTCATAGAATATACAACTGGAAGCTTGCCCAGTGTATCATTGAAAACAACAGCATACTCTGAGAAAATTGCTTCTGAAAAACTTGAACTTGGAACTGCACTTACATGATGAACTTCTTTAGCAAAAGAAAGCAGTTTCATTCTCAAACTATCTTTGAGACCCAATAAAGATTGCACTGGTCTTCAGACTACATAGAATAATAAGTTGTAACAGTTCTCAGCCAAATAACATGAAATTATTAAAGTATTACTAAACCTTTGGTTTGAATTTCTTCACCTCCATATGCAACAACTCTCGTACTGCTGGTTACATTGAGTTGTTCTTTGGTTCTCACTTTTGCAAATGTGTCTGCTGATATAACATTGCACTTTGATCCAGTGTCTACTTTGAGCTCTGTGGATTTCCCATTGATCTGAACCATACAAAGCACTTCACTTCTTGTCAATAAGTTTACTGCATCTACTCTTTCTCCCAGTACTGATACACCATCTATGTAGAAAGCTGACTGTTTTGGCTCTACTTGATCAACTTGCTTTTTTGTGTGACCTTTCTTTACAACTGTCTGAGGGTTACTTGATTAACAAAACTTTTGAAAGTGGTTCCATTAGTTACACTTGTGGTGTTGCTGACCATATGCTAAACGCTTCACTCTTTTAGACTCATGATTTGCAACACAATTGCAACAGTAAACAATAAAGCTAGACTTGGGTTTTGCTGACTCACATTTGTGTTGCACTGATCTGGTAGTGGAGCTTGAACTTTTTCTGGAACTCTCTGAAAAGCTTTGTACCTTCTTTGGAAACCCTGTGTCTGCCCTTTGCTTAGGCCTGTTTCTGCTTGCCGTGTGTTGCATACTGTCTACATTTGCTCTTGAGTTTACTGAAACCATGCTTTTGTCACTTGCAAGCATGTTCATATGCCTTTCTGTCACCTCGTAGATCTGACAAATCTCTATTGCTTTGCTTAATGTCAGAACACTGTCATAAAGCAAAATCTTTCTCACTGCAGTACTATTAATACCACATACAAGTCTATCCTTTATCAGCTCATCCTTCAGATTACCAAACTGACATGTTTTAGCCTTGTTCCTTAAGTCAGTTATATAAGCTGCAAATGTCTCCCCCTGGTTTCTGATTTCTTGTGTAAAACAAATGCTTCTCTAATGTAATGTTCATTTGGGGGGGTTGCACATTTCTCTGAACTTATGCTTTAAATATTTGGGGTCTTCTCTGGATTTAGCTTGCACAGCAATATGGTGGTCTGCACCCTCACCTTCATATACTGCTGGTGCATATACAAATGAACGCTCTCTTTCTATAGCCTCAAATCCTGCTAGATTTAACAAAATGAATGCCCTTATGTGTGCATCTCTGCCTGTATAAGCTGCTTGTATAAAAATATCGTACTCTTGATCAAATATTCTCCAGTTCTCTGCAATATTCTGATCAAATACAAGTGGTTGAGGTTTTCGAAATCCGTCTGCCATATTAACACATACCAGTGAACGGTCTTGCAAATACCTACACACACACACACACACACACACACACACACACACACACACACACACACACACACACACACACACACACACACACACATGTACATAAGTAATTGGTATAAACATAATTTGGTCAATGCTTTTTTGCTCTGTACCTGTAGTTTCTCTCTTTAAGCTTATCAGAATTGTGCGAATGAATAACCATGTAGTGCTTTTAATTAACTGGACTTTGCAAACTAAACCTTTCAGGCTTCTTACTGCTTTATTGCACTTTGCAAAATAATTTTGCAAATTTCTCAATGCTTCATTGTGCTTTGTGAAATAGCTTTTTAGGTTTCTTAATGCTTTATTGTACTTTGAGAAATAACCTTTTGAGATTTTTTAAAGCTTTATTGTGCTTTGTGAAATAACTTTTTAGAGCTATTAATGGTTTATTAAACTCTGCAGAATAGTTTTTCAAACATTTTAATGCTTTATGGAACTTAGCAGAATAATTTCTTGGATTTTGTAATGCTTTATGAAATCTTCGATATGTAAAGCCAGAAATGCTAAACCATCAGCTTTCTGAACTGGTAAAGGCAAAAATGCTAAAGTCATTGATCATAATTCACTATGCTTGTAGAATTGGGAAAGACAGAAATGCTAAAGTAATCACCTGGAATTTTATTGATAAAGGCAGGCAGCATGCCATTACTTATTAAAGTCGTCACTTTAAGAAATATTCAAGACCTTTGCAATGCAACTGAGCAATTTACGAATACTGTAATACTCTTGTAATCTCTTGTAAAAACACCTTTCTTTGATGCAAGAAGCACATCAAGCAACTGCACAATGCGAATCATCAGACTTTTATTGTCTAAATTCAATGTCTTTTGAGGTATCTGCACTTTGGAAATGACTAGATGCAATACACTGAAATGTCTCCAAAATGGCGACACCTTGATAGGCAACTCCATCCTGTACAAGAAGCACTCTGTAATGGTGGCAGTTTGTGAACAGACACACCCAGGACAAGAACTTTCTTCGAATAACCATTCTTTGACTGCTTTGAATTACATGAAATAATTGCACTTTCCACACAGTGAACTCTTTGCAATACATGCACAGTAATAAGCGCACACTGTAAGCACTTTTACACACTCTGAGATACTTCGAATAACTTTAATTAGCCATTTAATACAATGCAAATTCATAGTTATGCCCAAAGAGAGCACTTTGCCCAAACATAGCAGTCGCTTTGCTTTATTTTTACTTACTGTGCTCTTTCCTTTTATTATTATATTCTTTTTACTCATTTAAACTCTTTTTCATTTTCATGCCCAGCATTCTTTCTATGTGTTCATTTTATTCTAAAGATGCCCAATTCTACCTTAAACACACTCCTTCTGCCCTAAACATGCTTGCTTTTCCTTGTATTGCCTTAAACATGCTCATTTTTTCAATGGTTCATAGATTAGTACTAAGCTAACTGCCCTTGAGAGCCATTTTTAAGCCTAGTCAATTATCCCTTGTGAAACTCAAACCCTGCACCTTGTGTTTGTAATGCAAACACTTTAACCATTGGGTCACCCTCCCAACCCTTTCATATTCGTTCCATCAAATACTTTTATCTCAAACATTTTCTTTAGTTAACAAACGTTTGCGCTTTCCGTTTGCCTGATAATGCAGTTTATGCCCTTGTAATGCCTTTTCTTGCCTCTTTGCATCGTAAGTAATTCATATTGCTTTTCATTACCTTTGATTCCTTTCTGGTTGTGTTCACACTGTTTTCTCTCAGTTTTACCTTCGCTGCTGTCTTCACATCTCATGGTTCCAAATGTTCTTCTCTTTTCCATCCCCCTTCTGACACTACGTTGATTTCATGTTAGTACAAGAATAAAGAAGTCTGCATGGGTTCTGTTTAAGAAGCTTTATTCTATACAAACACATCACTGTAAAGGCTTATTTGACTATGACTAAGTAACTTATATACAAACTAACTGCTGTGATCATACATGCTCACTCACTGGCTGCTTCTACAAAATGGCACTAGAGATTGCACGTGTCTGGCATTTATACGTGCATGCACAGCCTTGCATATGTCTTAAAGACATAGCACACACATGCTACACTCTGATCTACAAAATGTAAATAAATAAAACTAAAAACAAACCTTTTTAATTCCTCAGAACACTTCAGAGGTAAACAACGAAAGTCAAAAACACAAACTAAGAACAAACTGTAAACCCCAGAGAAGGAAAGACGGAATCCACACTGTATAAATTTAGCGCTTTCATTTTTTAATAAAAACTTCTTCAGAATAGCATACAAACAAACAGCAAACAATATAAGACTGACCCATTTTATATCCCACAACCACCCAAATACATTAATTAGTAACATCATAATTGATAAATTAATTAATTGACCCTTTTATACATTAACTACATATGTTTTATAAAATAACTAAAATAATCATGTACTTTAACAAAACTGACTTGCAAAATTCCTAAAAACTATTATGTGTGTGTATATAATGTATAGTGTGAAAAACATTTATCATAATTGTCTTTATACGTCAATTTTTTATAAATAACCTTCCATTTTAAGTCTAAGGACAGAACTGATAGAAATACTAGTGTTTAACCCAGGGAACTGTGCTGCATTAGTTTTTAACTGCCATCTAAGTTCCCTATTTTCCAAATAGTCATTCAGGGGACCCCCTATATCCTCCAGTGTGACTTGATCAAGCACTGAAAATCTAAAATTATGTCCTGTGTTACTCTTAATATGGCTAGACAGTACATTTTTCATATCCTCCTTATTAATATCATAGAAATGTTGGTACATTCTACTCCTAAGGGCATTGACTGTCTTACCAATATAAAAACAGGGACACTCAGTGCACATCCCTATATACACAACAGCCTTACTACTACAAGTGTATTTCTTTTTGTAGGTATATTTCCCATAATTAGGTATAAATAGTTGCATCCCTTCCAAAATATGCTTACATTGTGAGCAAAACCCACATTTAAACATGCCCCTAGTCCCGGAGCAACCTTCTTGAGCTCTTTCTAACATGTTTTTAATAGTTGTGTCCTTTTTATAAACTATATTAGGACCTGTTCCTACAATATCCAAATACTCCTTGTTGGTACTAAACAAATTCCAATTATGTTGTATTATGTTACTAATATTTGTAAACTGCTGATTATATTTAAAAATAGCAGCTCTATTAAATGTTTTATTTTCCATTCTATGTTCCCCTTCAAAAGGAATATCGGACCCTTTTCCTAATAAAGGGACAAATATACCTTGTTTCCTCTTAGTTACTACCTCTTTCAAAATAATGTTGACAAACCCTAATGGATACCCTCTACTTGTCAACATTCCTTTTAAAGTGTGAATTTGATCTAAAAACTCTTGGTGGTCAAATACCATCCTTGCCAATCTCACTCCCTGCCCTTTTACCAGTGCCTTCTTCTGATGGAGGGGGTGAAAACTGGTAAAATGCAGAAGTGAGTTGGAATATGTAGGTTTTCTGAAGATGGTAGTTTCAAAACAATTATTAAATCTATTTTTATTGATGGTGATGTCCATGTAATCAATTTTATCATGTGATATAGTATGTGAGACTCAAACCCTGCACCTTGTGTTTGTAATGCAAACACTTTAACCATTAGGCCACCCTCCCAACCCTTTCATATTTGTTTCATCAAATACTTTTATCTCAAACATTTTCTTTAGTTAACAAACTTTTTGCGCTTTCTGTTTGCCTGATAATGCAGTTTATGCCCTTGTAATGCCTTTTCTTGCCTCTTTGCATCTAGTAATTAATTCATATTGCTTTTCATTACCTTTGATTCTTTCTGGTTGTGTTCACACTGTTTTCTCTCAGTTTTACCTTCGCTGCTGTCTTTACATCTCATGGTTCCAAATGTTCTTCTCTTTTCCATCCCATTTCTGACACTACATTGATTTCATGTTAGTACAAGAATAAAGAAGTCTGCATGAGTTCTGTTTAAGTAGCTTTATTCTATACAAACATACAAACACATCACTGTAAAGACTTATTTGACTATGACTAAGTAACTTATATACAAACTAACTGCTGTGATCATACACGCTCACTCACTGGCTGCTTCTACAAAATGGCACTAGAGATTGCACGTGTCTGGCATTTATACGTGCATGCACAGCCTTGCATATGTCTTAAAGACATAGCACACACATTACACTCTGATCTACAAAATGTAAATAAATAAAACTAAAAACAAACCTTTTTAATTCCTCAGAACACTCCAGAGGTAGATATTTCACTATTACAATTAATGCTCAAATTAAAATCCTTAGTTTACTTTTACGTGAAACTTAGTTAACTTCTTATTCTTATTTTTCATTCAGCTCTTCTTGTTAGGGGTCACCAAAGCGGATCATCTGGTTCCATTTCTTCCTGTCCTCTGCATCTTGCTCTGTCACACCAACTGCATGTTCTCTCTCACCACATTCATAAACCTTATCTTAGGCTTTCCTCTTTTCCTCTTACCTGACAGTTCCATCCTTAGCATCCTTCTCCCAAATTACCCAGCATCTCTCCTCAACACATGTCCAGACCAACACAGTCTTGCCTCTCTGGATTTGTCTCCAAACCGTCCAACCGGAGCTGACCCTGTACTATACTAATTTCTAAAGCTGAACATCCTCGTCACACCTAATACAAATCTTAACATCTTTAACTCTGCCACTTCCAGCTCTGACTCCTGCCTTTTCGGCTCTAACTCATATAACATAGCTGGTCTGACTACCATCTTGTAGACCTTCCTTTCACTCTTACTGGTACCGACCTGTCATAAATCACTCCTGACACACTTCACCCTGCCTGCACTCTCTTCTTCACCTCTCTTCTACATTCACCATTACTTTCAACTGTTAATCCCAAGTATTTAAACTCATCCACCTTCGCCAACTCTACTCCCTGCATCATCACTATTCCTCTATCCTCCCTCTCATTCACACACATATATTCTGTCTTAATCCTGTTGACATTCATTCCTCTTCTGTCTAGAGCATATCTACACCTCTCCAGGGTTTCTTCAACCTGTTCCCTCCTCTCACTACAAATCACAATGTCATCTGCAAACATCGTTGTCCATGGGACTCCTGTCTGATCTTGTCTGTCAACTTATCCATCACCATTGCAAATAAGAAAGGGCTCAGAACTTATCCTTGATGTAATCCCACCTCCACCTTGAACACATCCATCACTCCTATCACATATCTCATCACTGTCACACTGCCCTCGTACATATCCTCTACCACTCTTACATACGTCTCTGCCACTCCCAACAAACTTAGTTGATTGATCTCACTTATTCAAACACGCAATTGGGAAAATGTTTAAGTGAGAAAAAAGTTCCCTGTACCCCCTTTTATAGGGGAGCTTAGATTCACTATCCCTAAATTAACATAACTAACTCTACATTGTAAAACCATCTGAGAGGTTAGACAAACTTTTGTTGACAATTATTTTAACTAAACAGGCTTGATTATCTGAATCTTGCTCAAAAGATAGTTGAGGACATAAATGAATACAAAGCATGATTTTGATTATCCTGAAGAAACACATTAAAATAACTACTATATAAACCAAAAAGTGAGATGTTATTCTAATTCTTAGTAAACCGTCTCACTTCCCTCCCCCACTCAAACATAGTAACAGATCATGGCTGGCTATAATCTTTTACTATGTCAGCAATTATATTGGTTGCTTAGTTGCAACTGATCTTACAAACTTAAATGTGATCTCTCTTCATTTCTGAGATATTATCATAGAGAACAGATGATCTAGTCTTCAGAAATGGAATTCTTTTACTGGATAAATTTACAATAAAAGTAGTGGGAGGTAGTGATACAGTTCAGGCATATGCCATGTGTCCTTTTTTTTTGGAAAACTGTATTTATTATGTGCAATGCATTGTGTTAGAATTAAAATTTAAGAAAACCCTGACATATTTATAACGTGTCTAGTTTGTCATAGCTGAGATTTTCTTAGACATCCTTTGTTTGCACAATACTATACTAACTAAAAGGATTTTTTTTTTGCTGAACCTTGTCACTTCAGTAGTTTTTAGTACATAACAAGTATGCTGTCTAGAAACACTAGCTATAATGAGAGTATGAGATTCCCTTCAGAGTATAGGCTACATTCTGGAAGTTAGTTTATAGTTGTAAAAATCCTGGTCTCCACATTAGTAAAATTGTGGGTATTGTCAGTAGCACACAATGCGCACAGCAACAGTCTACATTTTATAACTATTTTAACAGTGACTAGAAGTGGCGAGATGAGTAATGAGCAGCAAAGGCTACTTTTGGCAGGGTTCCAGAAAGTAATCACAATCATGCATGAAAGATGTACTAAGACAGAATGTGGTTATTTGAGCAGAATGGGAAGGCAATCCAGGTGTCAATGCAGGTAAAAACATCCATTAATTTACCGCAGTTAAATAGCCATTAATATGTCTGTTTTGGGAGGATCAATGTATCTGTGTGAGTAAAACAGGCTGAAATACATTACTATAACTATTATTTCTTTTATTTTATCACAGCAGTATACCCAGCCAGAAACTGATTATTTTGAAATGGTAGGTGGGAAGGCAGGCTATGTTTGAAATTAGGACCTTATAGTAACTTGATCAGAGTTAGGAGGTTATTAATATGGCTTGACACCGATGGGTCCTGTATGTATTTGAGAGAAACAATTTGAAATACATAATTGCTGCCATTTTTCTTTCATTGACTGCAGTCAAACATTTGAAGTGTATCCAATGATTCTCAGTTGTGGTGCCATAAACTGTTGCAGGGCAGCTGAAGAAGCAGTCTGCAATTATCAGTCAGTGTGTGTGTCTGTGTGTGTGTGTGTGTGTGTGTGTGTGTGTGTGTGTGTGTGTGTGTGTGTGTGTGTGTGTGTGTGTGTGTGTGCGTGTGTTTAGACATATAACTCTCAACTGTCCAGATTTTCACAGAATGTCCCAATTTCTCCCTCATACTTTTGATATGTTCCTCATAAAATCAGTAGTTTTCTAGCAAATTCAGTGAAGATTGAAGTCATTTCAAAATGACATATATTTGAGTCTCAGACTTCATATATTTTAGTAAAAAGCATGCTAACACATATCATGTTATTGTAGCAACTTTCTAAGTTTATAAAAGCAATATTTAAAATGTATTCCTATTTTTGGGCCTTTGTCTCTCCATTAACTTACTCTGTATCCAGATTTCTTATGATAAGAGATTGAGAGGTATGTTTATGCATGTTTTTCTATGTGCGAGATAGAGAGATAGATAGAGAGAGAGGGAGAGAGAGAGAGAGAGAGAGAGAGAGAGAGAGAGACAGTGGTAGCTTGAAGTATTTTGCTTTGTACAGAATTTCTTTAACTTGCTCATAGATAAACATTAATGATTATTTATGAAAGGTGCAGGACACTGTGTGTCTAAGCAAATCACTGTTGATGTGGATTGTACAGGACCTAGTATCTTTCTGTGTGTCTGTGTGTGTTTATCGAAAAAGCACCAAAAAAGACAATACAAACTAGTTAGACCACAAAACAACCAGAAAGGCACTGTGCAGGAAATAGTCCAAAATCCTTTATTAAAACGAGAAACATTAGCGCTTTCATTCAATCTGTGTGAACTTCTTTAGATACTAAACTTACAACATTCCAGTGTTTAAATATACTAATAATTAAACCAATTAAAACACCAAACTTTTTAATTACCATATCAACCCTTACAAATAGTGCATCCAACTTTTATTACTTATGAATTAATTATCTTGCTTTATTCATTGTGTTGTACATAGATCTGTTTTAATTTTGCTTATATGTATATGAACTTAATGTTTCTATTACCAACCATAATGACTTCTCTAGATACAAGTTTGACTATGATAGAATTTTTAATTCTATCGAACAACTGTTGACTAAATTGAAATAAAATAAAATTAAGAAACTTAATAGGGATAGACTGGCATACGACAACAGCAGGGCATATCCTAATCCACCTGGATCACAGACTGGACTAGCTAATATACAAGTCAATTGCCCTGAACCATTGGAACCATTTATCGAAGACCAGGATTTTAGTTTAGAATATGAAACATCTAATTCTAACAACAGAAGGAGCAATGGGAACATTAATACATGGGCCGGACGACTTAGGAATGGAAGACAAGGCACTTCGAATGGAGGCCAATATATTGGCCACTTTTCGAATTGACTTATACAAGACAGAGACCAGAACAATTCAAACTTGGGGGCTATACCAAAGAGACATTTTGCTAATAATCAAAATTTTAACAACCAACATCAGCAAAAAAACAAATACCGCCCGTATAACAAGCCAAAGAGATAAATAATGAAAGTTCAAGTCCAGTGATTATACAGAACAAAGCAGGGGACTTTAATATTTATAACTTTTCTTGTATTGATATAGAACCTACTTTAGTTGAACTCCTTGCTAAGGGACAAACCTTTGTCCCCAGCAAACATATGGACCTGGTACAATGTATTAAGGACCTTAAACTATTTGTTAGAAAATTAAACCTTAATATCCTCTTAGGAGACTCTCCAGCACTAACTAACACACTTAAAGTGGTTAGTGAATATAACCCTACTTTACACCCAACACTGTATATGTTTGAACAATTAATGGAACTAGATTTACGTAGTATAAATAGTAGCCTACACAATAAAATTTTCTGTGAAACACGGAAACACAGTAACATCAGTAGTGATGAAACAACAGCTTTGTCTTTGTTTAAAACACTCAACATTAGAGCTATTAAGCCAGACAAAGGAGGTGGGCTGACTTTATTTAATTACTACGATTATGTTGATAGAGTTGAGAAAATTTTGAATAATGAAACATACAAAAAAGCGTCTGTTAATGAGGTGAATATTGCTTATAGAATGATTAAGGGTTACTATAGTGACTTATTTATGGATGGACACATAGACTTGGACACATACCAATACATTACTACAAACTGGCCAAAGATCCCTGTTATGTTTGCAACGCCTAAAATACATAAAAACATCTTGGACCCACCTTTTAGACCATTAATAGATGGACGAAATTCTATTACTTATGCATCTGCTAAATTAGTAGACAGCATTTTGAAAAAATATCTGGTGACGGAACCACAAGTCTGTAAAGACTCGTGGTCTTTCCTAGCGAACCTTGATAACACTCCTTACAGAGAAGGATACAATTTCGTCACCATAGACGTAATAGACTTGTATATGTCCATTCCTCACCTAGAAGCTATTGAATGGGTCAATTTATTTCTTATTAAGAAAGGTGCACCAGCTAATGAAATATTTACAGTTACAACTTTATTAGACATCATTTTGACGAATAACTTTTTTACATTTAACAATAAGTTATACTTGCAAAGATGTGGCGTTGCAATGGGATCCCCATGTGGGGCTAGTTTAGCTAATACGGTAATGGCGTATTGGGAAAACTACTACATCTTTCAGAACACTGAGTGGATTTCACACATACAGTATTACACTCGGTTTCTTGATGACATTTTCATTTTATTTCAGGGAGACAAGAGAACAGCAGAGGATTTCTTATGTTATTTGAATAATACTACAGACTTTCTTAAATTTACTCTAAATTTTCAAATACTGTCTATAAATTATTTGGATGTAAATTTATGTAAAGACCAAGTTAATAAGCAGTATTTTTCTAAAATACACAGAAAAGACACCTTCTGTAACTCTTACCTTCACTATACAAGCCTTCACCCTTATTCACAGAAGAAGGCTATAGTGAAGGGACAGCTTATTCAAGCAGCCCGTATGACTACTCTCTCTAGGGATTTTGAACTAGAGTGTGACCTTTTAACAACATTCTTTTTTGAGAGAGGTTACCCGAATGAGTTAATAAATGAGATGGTTCAAGAAGTAAGATATAAAAGAGACAACGGTACACTATTACCTATTCTCAATCAAGGTGACAACAGATGTCCTAACTTAGAGACTATAGTTAACCTTGACAACTCATTAATAGAACCAGAAACTTTTGAGAACGAAGTACAACATACTAACGACTTTAAAATAAGCTTTATCACAACATATAGTATGGACAGCACTATTATTAAAAAGATACTTTTTAAAAATTGGACTATAATACAACAAGACAGAAACATCAACTCTAAATTC